>NC_090250.1:3444192-3494192 GCF_037325665.1 Littorina saxatilis | reverse complement strand
TCATAACAGTTTGCGTACCGGTTTGAAAAAATACTAGCGCCATCACTGATCATGACAACACAAGGAGAGAATCCCGTGATATTTACTGTCCAATAAATCTGCATTACCATTATCATAACACACAGAATCCCTTGTCGTTTCCTGTAGCACATCTCAATCATTGCCAGCATCGTCAGAAAACAAAGCAAGAATCATGTATTGTGTCCTATACAGCACATCCCAAGCATCACCAGAACACAAAGACAGAATTCCGTGTTGTTTCCTGGAGCAAAATCATTGCCACCATCATGGCAACACGAGAAACGAATCCCGTGTTGTTTCCAAACAGTCAAGTCCGCATTGTCATCCTAACAACACAATGAAAAAATCCCTTGTTGTACCCTACAGCACATTTCAACCATCAGCACAAAACAGGAATCCCGTGTAGTTCCCTACAGCACGTCGAGACTGTGCGGATTGGTGAGCAGCTCCCGCACGATGCGCCACACCTGCTTGGCCACGGCGTCCATGGCGGTGGTGGACTTGGCCTTGAACAGGTCTACCATGGGCAGGAAGTACTGCGGGCAGCGGCGGTTCTGCAGGCACGAGATGAGCTGCAGCAGGATGCCGTTGATGCGGTCCCCGATGCACGTGTCGTCCCACTCCATCTACACGCCGAACACACACAACACAATGGTTAGCATTTTTAACATCACTTTTCGCTGGCAAGTTTTAAAGAGTCGTTGTAAAGGAAAACAAACTCTTCTTCCAGATCACTTCAGAATGTGTCAAAGACTTATATAAAAAAAAAATCCACGTCAAAAAACATCATAAAAACAACAGCAACGTTTTCTTCTGCCCTTGCATCAGTTTTCCACAAAGGTTGCCAGAGGAGCATCGGCACAAGCGAACTTCATATTTGGATCAAAACGCATGACAACTTTCTTCATAAAGAGTTGCTTCCTATAACGCCGTGTACATCCAACAACAACAACAACAACCTGTTAACGCCGTGTACATCCAAAAACAACAACAACAACAACATAAACATTGTTTAAATTCTACTGACCTCACGGGGGTGCTTCTCACACTCGTAGAGCAGCAGCGTCTTGAGGTGGTAGCTGTTGATGGGCTGACCGGGGATGTCCAGGTGGCGATCTCTCAGTGTCTTGAGGATGGACAGACATTTGCGGCGACACCCTCCGTACAGCAACCGGTCCTCGGCGTAACGGAACGACATCACCCACGCGTCCCCCTCTGCTGCGGATTGCTTGTCCTGAAGGGAGAAATGAAAATAGGGAGAATTATTGGAGAGAAGAAGGAAAAAGACACGCACCAACAACAACAACAACAACAACAACAACAACAACAACAACAACAACAACAAAAACGTAGGTGCCAACAAAATGACTCAACAAACAACCCAATCAAAGCCGAACTTTACCACCCTCTCCACACCCACAGACACTCACCTTCATATAAATGCTCTCCTTGGACAGCAAATCAAAGCCCTCAGTCTTGACCTCAGCCACTAAGTTAGGCGACGGCCACGACGTGTGCGGGGTGGGCCAGTGGGCAGCAGACCTGCACCAGATCCCCCCACACCGGAAGGCCGGAGTGATCTGGACCACGTGACGCTCCTTGATCCTTAGCTTGACCTCCGTGGTGTCCGGGATCATCTTGACCACGTCGCGGTAGCTGCACTTGTCCACGGCTTGAGCCACTAGGGTCTGGAACCGTGACCGTATCTTGCGCGCAGAGAGGTAGCCTGAGGCTGTTATGAATTCCACCCATAGGGACATGGACCGCTTCCGACCGTCGCTGAGTTTGAGCACCGCGCAGCCCGGGATGGTGCCGTCGTCCACGAAGTTGAAGACCCCCATCTGGTTGAGGTAGAGCACCACCTCGTACTCGTTGGGCGAGACTACTTCCAGCCCTTCATACCTGAGGGGGAGAAAAAATCAGTTGCTAAATCAAATCTGTGTGTCAATCGGTTAATAGTGTATAGTGGTAGTAATGCAACTTATGTAACTTTCATGATCTATAACACTATTTGGGCAAAATCACTTCAAGCCCTTCATATATTAGATACCTGTGGGGAGGAGAAGGGAAATGTTGTGTCAAACATGAGCCTTTTACGTTCAAAGTGCCGATTATCTGTACATTTCAAAGGACATGCAATCAAGGTTTTTTTGTTTGTGTTTTTGTTGGTCAAAAGCAGCACTGGAAAGTAGATATAAACCGCAGTTTTGCTAACGATTATATGCGGGGATTTCGAAAGATCGGATGAATTTTGATGCGTGTCAAAACCAGCACTGAAAAGTAAGTAAACCAGCAACTATCACTATTAGTAATTTCAGTAAAACTCGAGATTTCAGAATCCCATATCTGTGTGTTCAGCAGATAGTTGTGCTCCGGGTGTTTCGTGACGCGCATGTCTTTATCTTGTGAACTACAACAACCACGAAAGAAACCAACAGAAAATAAAACAAACAAAACCGGCAATAACACAATAGACGTGGTGTGCGTATATATAGCTACAGAAACAAAATAAATAAATACATGGACGAGGGAACAAAATCAGAAAGAAGAACCAAAGAACAAATCTTATATTCTAGAGATATTATTTTTGTGAGTATTATCAACTTCATTTTCGTTACAAAAAGTAAATCAATAAAACAAATTGAAATGCGAAACTTAGATTTTTCTTTAAAATTCAATTAATTCAAAAAGAAGTAAAATGTACATGCCGACAGTATATTTCTCTACTTTTAGTGAATTATTGTTGTTGTGTGGTCTTTTGGAATATATTCACTGTACTTGTGTATTACTTGTTTATTTAATTTATTTATTTATTTATCTGTTTATTGATTGATTGATTGATTGATTGATTGATACACACATTTATATGTTTATTTATCTATCTTTGTTTGAACGTTCGATGTTTTCTTCTCTATTTCATCCGATAATTCAGAAACTGAATGATTTATTGATATCTTTTCCATTCATGCATCGTCCGATCACGGATAATATCAAACGATATTGACCGAAGAAAAAAGGAATAGTACACTTTTTCACTGTAACAGAAATGTCACAGCTTTAAAGACATTTGACGCGAAATCAAGTAGAAGTTTTGCAATAGAAGGTACTGTGAATACCATTTACCGGTTCCTTGAATTTCTATGTGCATTATGCACATTTGAATTGTGTTTATTTATGGTTCGGGCTTTGGTTCTTTCACATTTGAAGACGTTTCCACAATTGTTCTCTATAAGTATAGCATAACGCTTCTATAGTTTTGAAAATATTAGTGCATGTAAATCTTGTTGCATAACTGAATGGTTTTAAATCTTATCAGGCTTAGTTGTTTGAATTGTGTATTGTTTATAGCATCACGCGCATTCAACAAACGTCAGAAATTACTGATGCAAATGTATCGTGCACAACAACAACAACAACAACAACAACAACAACAACAACAACAACAACAACAACAACAACAACAACAACAACAACAAACATGGTCGAGGAAACCAGTCAGTGCTACTCGTGTTTTTAAATAAATGAATAAATGAATAAATAAATACATGCCGTGCAATATTTCTAGTAAAGTTCAAAAATGGGTAGAGGAGTAAAAAACAAACAAAAAAAACCCACAAATACAACATAAAAATGTAGCAAAAGAAATGTAAAGTATCTGTGACAGCCGTAAAGACAGTCGTGTAAGCCTATGTAGCATGACAAGACCCGGACCTGCCGTTGATGTTACTGTTAGTGTCGGAGGAGATACACAGTAAAACAGTAATTAAATTACACCCACAAAAACACACACCTAATAAGTAAATTAAATAATTGATAAGTTGATTATTAAAAAAATAAATGAAAACATTGATAAATAGATAAATGAATACGTGCAGAAAGCGTCGTCTAACAGCAGTAAAATAAATACAGAATTTACTGCAGGCCTCAGTAACAGAAGATAAGAACCGATCAGCGACCCACTTCTCCGCCCTACCAAATAAATGAATAAATAATTAAAAAAATGAATAAACAAACGAATAAGTATATTAGTAAATAAATAAATGAATACACTTGTAAAAGATGAATAACACAGAGCTTTATACGTGTAGGGGAAGCTCTTTGGTAGCAGTCAAAAAGTGTGTGTAACTGTGTTATGCAGTAAGATAAGACTTGTACCAGTGTTTGTATTTATTATCATAGTATGAAATCAACGCCCGCCAACATGTTCTTGTATCCTATGCTGATATGTGTCATTTGTTGTGCTCCTTTTTGATGATGGCATTATTGTAACTGCAGTACATTATGTCTTGGCATTATGTCAATGTCTAAATGAACTCTTGGGGCGGGGATGTAGCTCAGTCGGTAGCGCGCTGGATTTGTATCCAGTTGGCCGCTGTCAGCGTGAGTTCGTCCCCAGGTTTGGCGTGAGATTTATTTCTCAGAGTCAACTTTGTGTGCAGACTCTTCTCGGTGTCCGAACACCCCCCGTGTGTACACGCAAGCACAAGACCAAGTGCGCACGAAAAAGATCCTGTAATCCATGTCAGAGTTCGGTAGGTTATGGAAACATGAAAATACCCAGCATGCTTCCTCCGAAAACGGCGTATGGCTGCCTAAATGGCGGTGTAAAAAACGGTCATACACGTAAAAATCCACTCGTGCAAAAAACACGAGTGTACGTGGGAGTTTCAGCCCACAAACAAAGAAGAAAGAAAAAAAAAGAAGAATGAACTCTTGTGTTAACCAAGACCCGTACAACCTTTGAGCGAGGACACGGCGCAGGTAAATAAACAAAGTAATTTATGCATGAATCAATAAAAAAAAAATAAAAAAAATATTAAAAAAAGAATGAAGAACACAAGGCTTGAAACACACCAACCACACACAAGATGTTTGCTCGAAGTGTGTCATCGAAAAAAGAAAGAACCAAAAAGTGAAGAAGAAAAAGCTTACACACCAACGACACACATGGTGTTTCCCTCAAGGGGCTGTCCTCAATGGAGCACAAAGTGGACTTCGCGAAGTCTTTTTATCAACAAGATTCGTGCCAAAGCTTCGTTTCTGTGAGCTTCGTGGAGGAGACTTAATGAAGTCGACTTCGCCCAATTATTTTAGACTTGAAAGACCCTGTCCGTATAAAAAAAAAACGCAACATTTGGAGTGTCTAATATGTGTTTTAAATCTGAACACTTTAGTTTAGAGTGCAGCCATGCACAACAATCAGGCGCTGGCCCTGTCCGTGTCGTGACTCATGGAAAATCGTAAGATAATTGGGGGCGAGATGGGAGGGGGCGAGATGGGAGGGGGCGAGTCGGGACGTCACCGTCGTGACCAGATCCGTACCTGTTGTTGACCTCGGTGAGGGATGAGATGAAGCGGGGCTCCTGGACCTCCACCTCCTTGAGCACGTCTTGCACCACCTTGCACACCTCCCGGATGGTCTTGGCCGTGGCCGCCTTGCGCGCGTGCACGCGCTCGTTGTAGTACTTGTTGATCTGGAACAGCAGCTTGGACTGGGCCGTCAGCATCTCGGGGCTCGACCCTTCCAGTAGCATCGTGATGGTGACGGGTGGGTGGAGGTTCTGGTGTAAGGGGAAGAGCTTGGTTTCTTGGTTGTGGTCAAAGATATTCCACTACTTCTGGAATATCTTTGCTGTGGATCTGTTGCTGTTTTGTCGAGCTTGCTGTCGTTGTGAAGACGAGGATTTGATTCGAATTTAGTGCGTCGTTGAAATTCTTGTCAAAGAACAAGAACTGACTTGATTTTGAAATATTAAAATCCTCGTCAAAGATTCCGGTCGGTGGGACAGAAAGCAGTATTTTAAACTTGAACAAGACTTTTACACACCAAGTTTACACAGTCCACAAACCTGAAATCAGTTTAACATCCGCGTGACACTAAAAAAGGAAGACGGCGAAGACGTGCGCTGTTCACACGTGCAATATTGCAGCGTTAATTAGCAGCAGGCAAGGCAGCACCTCGAGTTTTTCCCCTGTACGCAGCTGAAACGCTTAGGGCAAAGGAGGAAGTTTTGAGTGACAGTCGACAGTCGTTTATTGCGGCCCAGCTGGTCTGTAAGACGATGATTTGCGACACGGCCGCTTACACTGCCACTAATAAAGAAGCTACAATAAAGATTCAGACGCTACACTAGAAAAACTACAGAAGTAGTAACTCGTTTCGTTGCAACAATGATTTAAAGCTAACTTAGTAACTGTTTTTCGTACCAAAAGTAGGGTCTGACTGGTCACTTGTTTCGAAGCGAAAGTAAGTTCTCACACGTTCTCAAAAACTTTTCTCACACGTTCTAAAAAGCGCGGACGATGTTGATACTGTTTAAAGTTCCGTAGCTCAAAACATAACACAGCACAACCCGTAGGAGATTCAGTTCAGGTGAAGTAGTAGAATTCTCAGGTGATACACTGCAAGGTATGAGAGAGACGGGAACAACAACAACTGGCGACACCGTTCCACCCCGTAGTGACGTAACAGCAGGGATCCTCGTCCCCTGTGGTGAGACGTCCAGTAAAACCTATGTGTACCGCTGAGCTGTTGACCTGACCACTTGGCTGCGCCAAACACTCCAACAAACATACACACTGTATACTGTATCCACTTGCAGTAGTCCTAGGTCTGGGGGCCTGCGATCCGCGGTGGCTCTGCTGATGGCAACTCCCACTTCTGTCTGTTGTGTAGACACTATGCGCGTGCGAGGCTAGTGTTCCAATGGCCTCAGCGACAGTCCGCCACGTGCGGGGCGGGGAGGAGGAGGAGAAGGAGAAGGGAGGAGAAAAAGGGGTCGTCTCTCCTGACCATTGTCTTTGCTCCCTTCGCTTTATTATTGACTTCTCTCTGGCACTTGGCCGCCCGCTCGCTCGCTTCGCCGCTCCACCTACCTCGTTGCGCCTTTCCGCTTCGCTGTCACTCATAATTGAGGGGGCGGAGTCTAGGCTGCCGCCGGGCGGAACCCACCAGCCAATGGGAAGACTGAACGGCGGCGGAGACTGCGCAGTGCGCCCCGCTTCGTGGGAAAAGTCAGAAAAGCTTGATGGCCGCCAAGTGGCACGCTAAAGCCACGCCCCTCTCCTTTATCGCTTTGTTGCTTTTTCCGTCTCCAACGACTGAAGAATAGAAAAGGAGGGCAGAGGAGAAACTACTGAATACTTGATCGTCTGGCGACGATTATGGGTCTGAGGGTTTTATTTCTTTTGTTGCTCGTTCATTAGCCGTGCTGTTCAGTGAGGCCTAATTATCATTTATGAGAAGATCAATCGTGCGGCAGACGACACTTAGTAGTCTCGGCGCGCCTCGCGGCCTCGGGGTAGTGTGGACAGGACTGGAAAAAGAACATGGAAGGAAAAGATGACTGCATGTAGCGAGTGTGTTTGTTTGGCTGGCTGGTGATGCGTACCGAGAAAGAAAGCTTGCTAGCGTGGGGTTCAAGGATACATTCGGATGAAGACTTTGCTGTGTCGCTTCTTCGTCAGCGTTCGAAGAAAGAGATTAAATAACTATGTAGAGTATATTTTCGCAGAGAAAGATTTTTACCGCTAGAATTGTCTGTGTTTATAAGTGGAGTAACGAGGTCGATGGGTTGTTTTAAAAAAAATTGCCTTGGGCACGAAAGAGTCACTTAATCGGATGTCTCAAGGCATCAATGAATATGTTCTTATTTATGGCCTATGGCGGAACTATAATGTAAAAATCAGTTCAGCGAATAAGATAAATATACCTAATGTACATACAAACAAATCTTGTCTGCATCCAAAGAGTTGAAAGGAGAGTGTTTTGTCGTTGTGTTGTTTTTAAAGAAGTTGTCGAAGAGTTGCGTAATCTTATATTTAAAATCATGAATAGGTTGTTATGGTGGGAACTATGTAAATATAAATTCAATAAAATACATAAATTCATATCCTTCAGATGCTGTGTATTGCCTAAAGGGTTGTTTTCAGAGAAAGGTTATCGTAATGTTGTAAAGGAGGCATGTATAATCTAAGATCTGACACTAGGAACAGATATTGTTCGTATGGATGAACAATAATATGGTCCCGAAAGACTCACGGAATATAAGCCAAATAAGTTCTGAAAGTATATAAATACGTGTGTTGTGGAACTGTTAAACATTGCTTTAGTCTTGAAAGTGTCACACAATCTAAGGTCTGAAAGTATATAAATACGTGTGTTGTGGAACTGTTAAACATTGCTTTAGTCTGAAAGTGTCACACAATCTAAGGTCTGAAAGTATATAAATACGTGTGTTGTGGAACTGTTGAACATTGCTTTAGTCTTGAAAGTGTCACACAATCTAAGGTCTGAAAGTATATAAATACGTGTGTTGTGGAACTGTTAAACATTGCTTTAGTCTGAAAGTGTCACACAATCTAAGGTCTGAAAGTGTCACACAATCTAAGGTCTGAAAGTGTATAAACATTTCTTTATTTGGTGTTTAACGTCGTTTTCAACCACGAAGGTTATATCGCGACGGGGGAAGGGGGGAGATGGGATAGAGCCACTTGTCAATTGTTTCTTGCTCACAAAAGCACTAATCAAAACAAAAAAACGCGGGTTAGGGGGAAGAATTTACCCGATGCTCCCCAGCATGTCGTAAGAGGCGACTAACGGATTCTGTTTCTCCTTTTACCCTTGTTAAGTGTTTCTTGTATAGAATATAGTCAATGTTTGTAAAGATTTTAGTCAAGCAGTATGTAAGAAATGTTAAGTCCTTTGTACTGGAAACTTGCATTCTCCCAGTAAGGTAATATATTGTACTACGTTGCAAGCCCCTGGAGCAATTTTTTGATTAGTGCTTTTGTGAACAAGAAACAATTAACAAGTGGCTCTATCCCATCTCCCCCCTTCCCCCGTCGCGATATAACCTTGAACGGTTGAAAACGACGTTAAACACCAAATAAAGAAAGAAAGACTAATCACAAATTTGCTCCAGGGGCTTGCAACGTAGTACAATCTATTACCTTACTGGGAGAATGCAAGTTTCCAGTACAAAGGACTTAACATTTCGTACATACTGCTTGACTAAAATCTTTACAAAAATTGACTATATTCTATACAAGAAACACTTAACAAGGGTAAAAAGAGAAACAGAATCCGTTAGTCGCCCCTTACGACATGCTGGGGAGCATCGGGTAAATTCTTTATCGTCCCAACCAATATGGAACTCCCCCTAACCCGCGGGAGGGGGGGGGGGGGTAGAAACAAATGTGTAGTTATGTAGATGGAACTGTTGAACATTGCTTTAGTCTTGAAAGAGTAACACAATCTAAGGTCTGAAATTAAGTGTAAAAAAAAAAAGTGTAGTTATATTGGAACTGCATGCATAACGAATTTCGCCGTCAGAATCGGATTCTGAATAGGCGACTGTGTGTGTTTTTCAAGTAAAAGTTGCAACATACATGGAGCTTTAATTGTCTTTACTGCGCTGCATGATTACAGCTTTTCCAGCTCGTGAGTGTCACCGAAGAAGTGAACATTTTCCTTGCAGTCTCGTATACTTTGTTTTGTTCCATGGGTGGCCGAGTGGTAACGCACTTGCGCTCGGAAGCGAGAGGTTGCGAGTTCGACCCTGGGTCAGGGCGTTAGCAATTTTCTCCTCCCTTTCCTAACCTAGGTGGTGGGTTCAAGTGCTAGTCTTTCGGATGAGACGAAAAACCGAGGTCCCTTCGTGTACACTACATTGGGGTGTGCACGTAAAAGATCCCACGATTGACAAAAGGGTCTTTCTTGGCAAAATTGTATAGGCATAGATAAAAATGTCCACCAAAATACCCGTGTGACTTGGAATAATAGGCCGTGAAAAGTAGGATATGCGCCGAAATGGCTGCGATCTGCTGGCCGATGTGAATGCGTGATGTTTTGTGTAAAAAAAATTCCATCTCACACGGCATAAATAAATCCCTGCGCCTTGAATATGTGCGCGATATAAATTGCATGAAACAACAACAAAAATCCCTGCGCTTAGAACTGTACCCACGGAATACGCGCGATATAAGCCTCATATTGATTGATTGATTGATGTGCACGTGCAATTCAAAATCAAAATCGTGACAAATGAACGAAAAGCAAACTGGCAGTACTGCAGAAAAAAAGAAGAAAATAACAATAGAATATGCATGTATAAACAAATTGAGACTAAAAAGAAACGTCATTTTTTGGTCTTTTGCAGAGCTATGTGTAATTCTAAAACAACTTAAAAAATGTGTCGATCAATTTTCTGACTCATACTCAGGGATTTTGAACGACACAGCCCTTTCTAAATGTACAACATATGACCTCTATTTAGATGTATACCATTGCTATATGCATTTGTTTTTATTTGCTTTGTATTGATCTCTTTGACGTATCTTCTGCGTGAGATTTTTTAATTTATTTTTTTACTGTAAACATTTGAAAACAAGCATTTTGTTTTTTGAAAGAATTGGCATGTGTTGAAATTAAATTTAATCTTCTAAATTTCCCTAGGACATCTTCTAAGCATCGGTAATTAACATCTGACCACTGATATAGAATATGTGCACGTGCTAGTGCCGTAGCACAGTGACGGGCCCCACGCCAGTAAATAAAAATAAAATTACTAAATACATTTTGATAATACATCTAACACCCTATTTTGGAAATAAAGAACACTTTCATATCTTTCTTACACGGTAGATTCTTGTACAGTAGCCAAGGTTGCATGAATCGATCACAATATTACGGGGGGAAATTACTGAGGAGAAAGTACAAGATTGCGATGAAAAGTTTACTGTGTTTACTGCAAGATATAGGTTAATGAATATAAAATTCAATAAACTACAACACAAAACACCCACAAGTGCATCGCGGTATGATTGTAAACGGTTGCACACATGCATAATCTGCTGATCTGGATGACTGTGGTTCCGCGAGTGTTAAGCGCTGGGGTACGCTCAACAACAACAACAACAACAACAACAACAACAACAACAACAACAACAACAACAACAACAGGGGATCTTAAAAATAGGGGTTCCATTGTAGTTTCATTCCTTAAAACGATGGCATGAGAGAAGACTGGGTTTTTATTTTTATTTTTATTTTTTAAATTATGCCATCAAATGTTATTATCTATAGTCTTTAATTGGCACACCAACAAGGCCTGTTGGACGTGAAGCGGAATCATCATTATTAAGACAGTGTTTTGGTTTGGTTTGCGGAAGGCCTAGGGTTTGTGTGACTGAAAGAAGTGGGTGTGTTGAGAGTATTTGAGGGTCCTCGAGGAGGCGAGGAAGGGTTTTGAAGAGGTTTTCACTGAGCGGCGAGAGATGGCGGCAGCAAGCACGTCTAATGAAGATGGAGCAGCCAGAAGTGGTCACGTCAGTCTGTCGCCCGTCTGATGCATGCCGGGAGTCACCTCACTCCATCACTGCTTGCCTCATCTTGCCTCATCCCCTCATCTCATCTCATTGCCGCACATACTTCAGTGCATTCCACAAGGCTGTGTCAGTCTGGCGGCCCTTTTTGGCAATGAGGAATATAGACTAATTGTTATTGATGGCGATTTTGTTGTCGATGTTGTTGCACAATGTTGTTCGTGTTGTTTGTCGTCATCGGCTTTTTCGCTGTTGTCGTCGTCATTATCATCATCATCATGCATCATCGTCGTCGTCGTCGTCATCATCATCATCATCATCATCATCATCATCATCATCATCATCATCATCATCATCATCATCATCATCATCATCGTTAAAGCGTTCGGAAGATAGCACTCTTGGATTAGCACACAAAAAACAAGTGTGATGCGAATACAGCTTATACCCAACCTACAAAACTTCGACGATGTTGCCTTGAATTGCTCACAAATTCTGCCCCCCAAAAAGGAACAGATTAATTTTTTATATATTTTTTATGCAGGGGAAAATCGGGGTGTTTTCTTAAAAACAAAACAAAACATAAACATAACAACCGCAAATGTGTAATATTTCTGCTTTTATACTTTGTGATATGATGGGTAAAAACGACTTGATAACTCGTCAGTTCACAGGGTGTTGCTTCTGCCCGGAGCATTGCACGTTTACTACTTCTGGGGCAGGTTTCATAAGACAGCAACACAGTCGGTCAACTGCACTTGAACGAGTGACATGCAGTAATCGGACCAAATCGGGTTTCATTACAAAAAAATGTCAGTCCGACGTACGACTGCGCCTCTTCGCATGGTTAGTTGCCAATCACAGTGCTGCCAAACCCAAACCCAAACCTGGCCGGGAACCCAAACGATTTCGCCGTAGTTTTGTATGGATGATCGTCCAGAATATACGGTCGTTGGAAAAAAAAATACGCCGAGAAAAAATCCTTATCTACTTTTCTTTACAAGCGTGTCCCGAAGCCGATCCAGTGTTTTGACATGTACATGATCACAGTTTTTGTCAGTAAACATTGAAAGAAGAATTTGTTTTAAATGTATTTAAAACCTTAATTAACGGTGCTAAGGACATGTGTGAAGCACCGGCACGGTTGGCCTAGTGGTAAGGCGTCCGCCCCGTGATCGGGAGGTCGTGGGTTCGAACCCCGGCCGGGTCATACTTAAGACTTTAAAATTGGCAATCTAGTGGCTGCTCCGCCTGGCGTCTGGCATTATGGGGTTAGTGCTAGGACTGGTTGGTCCGGTGTCAGAATAATGTGACTGGGTGAGACATGAAGCCTGTGCTGCGACTTCTGTCTTGTGTGTGGCGCACGTTATATGTCAAAGCAGCACCGCCCTGATATGGCCCTTTGTGGTCGGCTGGGCGTTAAGCAAACAAACAAACAAACAAACAAACAAACAAACATGTGTGAAGCATGTTTGAATCATGGATGTTCAAATGCTGCGTGGAGTACGCTCATTTTTACGAAAAAGACACCAAGTTTGTTTGGGAATAATCCAAGTGTAAAACAGGGCTGACAACCCCTGCACCGCGTTGGGGCAACCAGTCGGGCGACGAAGCTGTTGTCCCACTCTACTGAGTGTCACCACCGACGAGTCCATGAACCGGCCTGAGATGACGATGTAGCCCTTTGAATACTGAAGGAAATGTCAGTGTTTCTTGTCTATTTTGGCATGACTTGGGTGTGATAATCAAAAAAAATGTAGATAATTTATTTTCTGAGCGGTTTTTTTTTTACCCTTATGCATCCTTTCTGTTGGTTCGCTTGCTTTCTTACTGGGGATTTGGTTAGCGCGGTATACATTCATCACAATCCCATATATGCTGCTTTATTTCTTGTGTGTGTGCTTTAAAAAGTAGAAAAAAAAGTGTCCCTTTCGTTCTACTTGTTTGGTTTGTTGACGACACGTAGTGTTCAGTCGCTGATGTCAGCATATGTACAGCAGAACAAATTCCGGGCATGCGCATCATTCACTTCTGCGATGTTTTCCCGTCATGCAACGTTATGACACTGGCATCCGGTATGAGAGAGAGGGGGTGGGGTGGGGTGGGGTCGGGGGTGGGACATGGATGCAGCATTAGAGACACTTAGCCTCAAGTGCAAACACTTCCACTACAACACCGTTCCAACAGACCTGTCTCGCCGACGGTACCTGTCCATTTCGCCGGGATTGCCTACGTTTGCATGCAGCGCAGGTGTATTGTCTGAAGAAGATGTTGTTTTTACCTGTCGGAGAGAAATAATGTTACTGTGTGTGTGTGTGTGTGTGTGTGTGTGTGTGTGTGTGCAAGTGTGTGTGTGTGTGTGCACGGTGTGTATGCACGGTGTGTATGCACGGTGTGTGCGTACATGCATGCAAGCGTGCGTACACTATGATATGTATCGTGCGCGTGTGTATGTGTGTATAGGTGTGAATATAGATGCGTTAAACTCACGGAAGCGTTTCCGTTAAAACAAAAACACTTTCAACTAAGCTGTACGCATTGGTACATTATTTAACCACAGTTCGCCGTATTCCCATAATCATCAAACAGTCGCATGCAGGTTAGTGCCACAAACTGCAGCTTTACGGTAAGGCCAAAAAAAAAAATTGTCTGTTTAGGGTAACCCGACCGACCCTATCGATTTGGCGCCGACCCAAAAACTTTTTTTTGATTTCAAAAAAAAATAAATAAAAAAAAGAGGTAAAAATGCTAAAAAGAGACATTTGGCGTTTCTTTCTCTCCCTTTCTCTCTGTTTTATTTATACGTTAGTTTTGAAACATGTATTCATCAAATATAAGAAGTGAATGTTCAGCCAACATAGCATTTACACACACACAAAAAAAACAAACAAAAAACCTACCTACCTACCGACCCTACTTTTTTTGGTCATGTTACCCTAAACAGACAATTTTTTTTTTTTGGCCTAATGATTGACAGTAAAAGCGCCACGACCATAAAGCGGGCCCTCCACCGTACACACACTCACCAACAAGGTAGCGTGATGAGACTTCAAGTTGACAAGTGTAAGAAGGTTGGGGCGGGCAAGGGCGAGGGTCCCTAAATTACCGCTCGCAGACTGAAGGGGCAGAGAGAGGGGTAGTTGGAGTGGAGTCTGTACAAGCTGGTTCCAATTACCAACCTGCTGCCTCTCCTCCCTCTCTGGCATCGTCTGGCGCCACCGAGCCAGCGCTGGCTTCGTCTGCTTGTCCCCTCTGCACACACCTTCCGTCCGTCAGTTAACCGCATACACCTTTGATTGCCTTGTCTTATGATCCTTGCAGTGAAATAACTGTGGTCTCCCTGCACCATGGAGACCACTGAGTTATGTATACATCTCTGTGATCTGTAGAGACATTGCTGTCCCCTCTGCACACACATTCCTGCCATCAATTCATCACTCACAAACCTGTTTAACATGCAAGTTTGATTGGACAATTTCAAACTATACTATACCGCAAACACCAAATTAAGTAAAAGGAACGCAACAAGGAAAGCTTATAATATGAGCTTGCTCTTAATAAAACGCACCTTTAATGATTGTATTATGATTCAAGTCAGGTAGGGTGTTTTCAGTGGAATAACTTTGGTCTGCTCAGCCTGCTTGTCCCCTCCGCACACATAATAATAATAACTATATAATGTGCATCACTTAACACAAACACATACACCTTTGAATTTCCTCCTGTTTCATTTTCATACTGATTTTTTTTATAAATCAATTTCTTTTCCCTGTCTCATTCTCATAATGAACTTTTAGCTGAATTACTTTCGCGAATGACAATCTGCAAAATATATTATTCAGCAAGAAAGAAAATTTGCACTGAAAGTAGCTATGTTGAAGATTTTTGGACTAGGTTGATATGACCAAGTTAAAGGATGGTCTTATTGCATGTAAAAAAAAACCAATCCACTGATCTGCAGTGCACTTGATCGTTTAGTAACTTCGCACGAGAAATTAAGAGATCTTTAAACAAGGTGCACCAAGAATCGTGTTTTCGTGGTACATTGCAGTGAGATTGTTACCACACTAACTTTTTACACCCAAACACATTTTCGTTTTTTTTTTCACCTTCAAAAACAGGAACATTTAAAAAAAAAAGATTGAAATGTCTCTCCATACAGTTTGTCAGCTAACCTAATATCTAATCTCTCTCTCCCTCACCGTACCTCCCCCTCCCCCTCTCTCTCTCTCTCTCTCTCTCTCTCTCTCTCTCTCTCTCTCTCTTTCTTTCTCTCTCTCTCTCTCTCTCACTCTCTCTTTCTCTCTTTCTCTCTCTCACTCCTCTTTCTCACTCCTCTCTCTCTCTCTCCTCTCTCCCTCTCCTCTCTCTCTCACTCTCTCACTCCTCTCCCCTCTCTCCTCTCTCTCTCTCTCACTCCTCTCTCTCTCTCACTCCTCTCTCTCTCTCTCTCTCTCTCTCTCTCTCTCACTCCTCTCTCCTCTCTCTCTCTGAGACATACTCGCAATGATCCCAAAAATACATACTGAAATACTGTGCAGAAACTCTCCGTGCAAGTGTGCTATACCCACATCCCAAAACATGGATGATGCTGAAGCAGCTCCACCACCCTCCCAACCTCCCAACCCCCACCAGCTTCTTCATCGCTCGCTTATTGAGTCGTAAAGCGTATTTTACAGTGCGACCAGCTTGAGTCAATTTGAGTTTCATGTCCCGGCCTGTCTCCCGAAGCTCCCGAGCGGTATTTATTCGCACTTTAAACCCCTATCTCTAGACCTTCACTTTTTGTTAAAGGCACAGTCTTTCCCGTGAAACCAATGCGACTAATCATTTTTCAGATGTGGCCAGGCTTTTGTTTGGAATAAGACATGCATCGCTCTACTCGAGCACGTACCAAAAATCAACACCCGGACTGCTTCCTGTACACAAAAATATATGATCTTATTTCACAGCCTGATTGCTGCTAGGGTCATTTAAGACAAAAACTCCCCCCCCCCCTCCCCCCCCCCCCCCAACAACAACAACAAAATGAAATAATAATAATGATAATAATAAAATCCCCAATCTCAGCTAACCCTACACAGGAAGCATCCAGCAGGCCGCTGAGTCTTGGTACGTGTCCATGAGGAGGCATGGTCTTTCCCCAGGTAACAGCCTGCCCCAGGTAACAGCCTGCCCCAGGTAACAGCCTGCTGGTCAGGTCTGCGATGGTGAGGCAGTCGTTTTTACACGGGCATCTTCTTGTTCTTTTTAAACATAATGGACTCTTCCACCTCATCTAGAAGCTGGAGATCAGAATATAAAAGCATCAATATTATATGAATATCTAATCTTAGCATATAACCACGTCATGTCCCAAATAGTCGCCAGTACTGGGGATAGAATTAGCAAGTTAGCGAGCAAACAAGTGAATATCCAACTGCAGCCCCCCTCCGCTGCCAGCTGTACGGAGGAAAGGAGAACCAAGAGAAGACAGTATAAGATGTTTGGTGGCTTGTTGACAGACCAGCTTTTTTGTTGGTCCAAGGGGACCATATCGTCTTTTGTTTCATCTTTATCGACCAAGGCCAAAGGCCGCGGTTGATAAATATGAGACAAAAGGCGATATACTCCCTGAGGACCAACAACAAAATGCTGGTCTGACAACAAGCCACCAAACATCGTTTTTGTCATCATTTTGGTTGTGCAACAAAATGCACAATAACCCACAGGGAGACGAATTTTTAGAATCCAACTCCGGGCCACAAAGCATCGTCACAGTAGCACGAGATAACACGTCAAACTTGTATGTGACGTCAAACGTAGCTTGTTGATGCTTTTCTTCCAGTCTGAAAATGTACAGAGCTGCGATCATACCTGTGAATTCAGTAAGTGTTGAGCATATTTCTTTTCTTTTAAGTGTTTATGACTTTTCGTTGTGGATTTTGCGATTACAGAGATAAGTTGCAAATTGACCATGAGTCGCCGCAGTAATTATCAACATTGATTGGGTCTTTGAGGGTGAATGCTTACAATCGTTGTCCTCGGAAACACAAATCCAAAGCTGCGATGGTTCTACAAATCAAACAATCAGCCTGATTGGCTTTTACTTTGACAATCCACGTTTCACCTAAAAGCTCAAACCCATTCACCACCTCGAGTTATTGCATGGGGAACATGAGATTTATTTCCCAGGTGTTTGTGAATGAAAACTCGTGAAAATGATGACAATATCATTTGTCTCGCTGTCCGGTCTGACATTATAGACTTGTGATCGACAAGAAGAAGAAGAAGAAGAAGAAGAAGATATTTTACACGGGCAGGATTGTGCGTTTAATGCACATCTTGAGCTGTGGAGGAAGTAGCTCTCCGCGGTACAATGCGATTCATCACTCCTCTCCTCCTGTCGCGTATATACTCGGCTCTAACAAGTTAAGTGGCTCCATAGATTGTTTTTCTATTTTTTGGGTCTTAATATTCTTGGCTGTACTTGAATATTGTGATTTATGCATGAGTTATGAAAATTGCATTGGAAGTTTGTTGCGAGATGGCACCGCTAGAACTTGTCAGTGATGTAAATGAACGTTTAAGGCCAAAAAAAAAATAGGTCTGTTTACGGTAACATAGGCCCAAAAAATAGGGTCGGTAGGTCGGGATTGTTTTTATTTGTTTTTTGTTTTTTTTTTCCAAAAAACCATATTTTTACGTTATTTTGCAAAAAAACCAAGATTTTTTTTTTTTTTTCCCAAATGCCAAAAAAAAGTAGGGTCGCGCGAAAAAACTAGGGTCGGTCGGGTTACCGTAAACAGACCTATTTTTTTTTTTGGCCTAAACGGTTTATAGGCCATGCATGAACTGATTCTGCAAGACGTTTATTTGACTAAAATAGTGGAGTATCATATATGCCAACCAGTATTATTTATGACGTGACTTTAGCTTTGCAACATATACATAAGTATGCTTCAGGGTTAAAAAAAATATATAGGCCTATAAACAAAATTATTAAAAACAAGAACAAGAGGCGAAGCCTTCAAGGCTCCCGTCAGAAATCGACAAACAGTAACACAAACTCAATCACTCCGTCACACATACACATACACACACACAGTAAGCATAGACACGGTGCAAGAGTGGGAGACGCTCGCTAGATCTAGATCTGTCTGACTGCCACTGAGATCGACACTGCCCTTTCGACAGCGCTTCCTCGCGCAGACACTGAAAACACGCTGTGCAGATCAACCTGTAGGAAATCTCCTTTGGTATCTTCTTTATCTATTTTTTGTGGAGCCGCTACGAAACCGAACAATGTGAAATCGTCTTCCCCGAATCGGCGAACTGCAGCTGGGTGAGAACTGTATCTATACCACAATCCTTCACGCGATCTGACCTAACCGTGACCCCTGACCTGGTCTACATACCACACACACAACACAAACCAGTCACCTGTTTTTACCCCCCCCCCCCCCCCGGCCCCCCCCCCCCCCAAAAAAAAAAAAACCCACCACCACCCGTTTTCTTTGGATACACACTTTATCTACATACGTGCCGACGAAATGTTGATCATTGCTTCAATACTTTGAAGCTGTTGCTTGGATATTAATAACCCGGTAAAATTAGTATTTCGGTGTTCAGTCAAATGTTAAAGTTTCTATCACACACGCACGCACGCACAGACAGACAAAAGTTAGCATCGCATAGGCTACACTTACGTGAGCCAAAAAAACAGAAAGAAAAAAAAAGAACAAAGACGCCAAGACATAATTATACAGCCAAGAGTGGTGACAAAAGTAGGATGAGAATTCCTTGTTGTTCCTATTAGTATTAATGTAAGATTCATATTTCTGGTTCGATCGGTAATAGTAATAGCGTCGCCAGAGGTTGGAATGAAGACATACACTTCTCAGATTGGTCGTGAAAGGGTTATTTCTGGCGACTGTCGAAAATAGGTGTGAAAAGAATCGACATCGAAAGAAAGATGTTAAAACCGAGCACAGCTAAATAATAGTTACAGGCTATTAACCGTTTTAGGATAGCCGTTACAGTTTTAACTGTTATCTATTTTAGAAAAGCCGGTAATCTAATCGTTAGAAACGTTTTGAAAACGAATATACAGGTAAATACAGGTTAGAGCTACATGTGATGAATAAAGTTAAATTGTTGGCCATTTTTAGAATAGCCGTTATAGTTAATTATTGACTGTTTTATTAGAATATCCATTACAGTTATCTGTTGGCCGTTTAAGAAAGCCGTTACAGTAGTTGACCGTTTAAAAATAGCCGTTATAGTTAGCTGCTGACCGTTTTAGAATCGCCGTAAAGTTAATGGTTGGAGCGGGGACTGTGTGCGCCGGTCCTTCATCGCAGCCCCATAGATTAGCGGGGACGTGGAGAGGCTCGTAGATCAGCGTCACGATAATGTTCACAGCTGCACTCCCGTGTAGCGGCCAGCCTCCCCGTTTGATGGGCGCTGCGAGGCCAGGGTCCAGGGGCTAATGAGGGACAAGGAGGGTCAGCCTACTGCCCGAGGAGGAGATAGCCCGGGCTCTGCGACTTGTCCACCCGACCATTAGCCCCCCGTGCTGAGACAGCGCTATCGTGCCGCCCCTATCTCTCCTGACGCCCTGGGTACAGGCGAGCGGGGATGTCCTAGAGGCTACCAAATCTATCAGCTTTTAATGGTCACTTCAATCGTCCATGCACTTACTGTACTGCGTGTTCCAGCCAGGGAATCGAAAGGTGGAGGAGCTCGGTCCTGCAGGCTAACTAATATATAAGATATTTGAGGCTATCAATCGATCAGATGTTAACGGTCAGAAGGATTGTCGATGCACTAACAGTACTGCTTGAGAATGTTCTACCCCGGGTAAAGACGGTGTATGTCTACAGGCCCTGCAGGCTATCAATCGATCAGGTTTTAATGGTCAGCTGGATTGTCGATGCACTTGCTGTAGTTTTCCTGCCACAGTCTCTTACACTCAGGTTAAAAGTGGAGGCTGCCTAATCTATCAGATTCTCATGGTTGGACTTTTGAAGCCGTGCTGGTACCCCCCGCGGGTTAGGGGGAGTCCCATATTGGTTGGGACGAGAAAGAATTTACCCGATGCTACCCAGCATGTCGTAAGAGGCGACTAACGGTTCTGTTTCTCCTTTTACCCTTGTTAAGTGTTTCTTGTATAGAATATAGTCAATGTTTGTAAAGATTTTAGTCAAGCAGTATGTAAGAAATGTTAAGTCCTTTGTACTGGAAACTTGCATTCTCCCAGTAAGGTCATATATTGTACTACGTTGCAAGCCCCTGGAGCAATTTTTTGATTAGTGCTTGTGTGAACAAGAAACAATTAACAAGTGGCTCTATCCCATCTCCCATCCCCTTTCCCCTATCCCATCTCCCCCCTTTCCCCGTCGCGATATAACCTTGAATGGTTGAAAACGACGTTAAACACCAAATAAATAAAGAAAGAAAGAAGCCGTGCTGGTCCGGCCAGAAATGCCTAGAGACTGTGTCCAAATGCCCCAAAGGCTTTATACTAATTGATCAGGTTTTAATGTTTTGGCTATTCGATCTTATAGGCATGTCCAATGACATAAATCAACGACATTCTGTTTCCTCTATTGTCGAAGCCGTAAAGGACATCCCCGTTTATTATTGATCTGTAAGTTTCGAAAGTGTTTAAAGTTTAAAGTCATTTTACGGCGCACGAAAGATTTTGCAAGAGCCCTGCCCTTCCTTTCTATTCATTCACTGTCGCAAGATCGCTCAGGCAGTCTTCTACCCTCCCTCTTTCCTCCTCTCGTGTTGGTGTCGTATTATGGCTAACATCGCTATGCTTTTCTCTACCTGCATTCTTCAACCTGTTCACGGTTGATTTTGTTTGATTGTTTTTCACATGAAATATCACCTACCTGCTTTCCCTGGGTCCGGGGCGCTACTTTTTGCCACTGATGTTATCTCCGCGAGTTTCGCGGCTCCACTGAAGCGGGATTTGGCTTACACCTCGATGAAGACAGGCGACTTTAATGCTTACAGATCTTGCAAGGCTTTCCACGGCGTTCTGGTGTCGATGCCACACACTGACTTAATCTCGCGACCTCACGTTACGAGATCTCGTCTTTTCGCGGTGGCTCGTTAAGGTATCGGGTTCTGGACCAGAAGTTCGTCAAAACGTGCAGCAGTAGAATATCTTTGCTTCGTCCGTCTGCAGCCTGTGTCGAACTCACATTTGCTCGCCTCTTTTTCACTCTGCTCGTTTGTTCTTGGGAGTTCAACCACGATGTTATAGGTGGAAATGTCTTTGTCAAATGTATTTCTCGTCGCATCTTCAAATGTATTTCTCGTAGCAGAATGAAGACGTCTTCATCCCAGTCTGGCGGTATTCATGATTTCCATTAACATTTTTTTCAGTTTCCATACCACGAGCTCAAGCAGCAACTGACAAACACTAGCCATAACTATGGGCCATGGGAAGCCGCATGAAGTCATCCATTATGTGACGTCATCGTGACCATCAGCCCGTTTTTTTTCCTAGTAAAAGATGTACCGAGATGAACCGGCCGATACTCACTTCTAAAACGAGTACCGAATTTATTTTTCTTTGCTTACAAGAATGATTGAGAGAGAACCCCATAAAGTAATGCATCATTTTGTAAGCGGAATCCCCCTCCCCCCCCCCCCCCCCCACCCCCCCTTCCGTTGTGCCATAAACGTTGGAATAGTTTTTCGGGTCGGGCTGTGTTGATGGTATCTTATAAACGCACAATAAAGCACTAGGCCAAAAGATCCGATTTCGCACCTTATGATGAACACGGAGGGATACGGGACTTTTTTTATGGGCAAATTGGAGCTTGGGTTTCCTTGCCCCATTCTCATGCGGTTTTGCCTTTTCTTCTCCGACTTTTTTCTGTTTTTCGTAGAATATCAGTTTTGTACTGCACACAAGGTCTGTGCATACACTCGATTGCCGACAACCTTTTCGTCAGTTTCAGAAAGAAAGAACGAAAGAAACAACAACAGCAAACATATTGAATCAAATGAACAGAACAGCTGTTTGTATGCATGATATTCGTTCGCCTAATGTTATTTAGGGTTCGTTGTGGAATGATCTAAGAAACAAAGGGACGTAAGCGATCTAAATGTGTACGTGAACAGTACGACTTGGAGAGTTATGCGGAGCCAACCTCCCGGCACCTGCGAGAATAACAACCATCGTAACGCGCACCTACATTGAATAACAACCATCGTAACGCGCACCTACATTGAATAACAACCATCGTAACGCGCACCTACATTGAATAACAGCCATCGTAACGCGCACCTACATTGAATAACAACCATCGTAACGCGCACCTACATTGAATAACAACCATCGTAACGTGCACCTACATTGAATAACAACCATCATAACGCGCACCTACATTGAATAACAACCATCGTAACGTGCACCTACATTGAATAACAACCATCGTAACGCGCACCTACATTGCATAACAACCATCGTAACGCGCACCTACATTGAATAACAACCATCGTAACGCGCACCTACATAGAATAACAACCATCGTAACGCGCACCTACATTGCATACCCTGAGAGAATAACAACCAACGTAACGCGCACCTACATTGAATAACAACCATCGTAACGCGCACCTACATTGAATAACAACCATCGTAACGCGCACCTACATTGAATAACAACCATCGTAACGCGCACCTACATTGAATAACAACCATCGTAACGCGCACCTACATTGAATAACAACCATCATAACGCGCACCTACATTGAATAACAACCATCGTAACGTGCACCTACATTGAATAACAACCATCGTAACGCGCACCTACATTGAATAACAACCATCGTAATGCGCACCTACATTGCATACCCTGAGAGCACGCTAATACATACATTTCACTTCTTGAACGATAACATTAACATTTCATGGCATTGTGAAGAATGTGTTAACAAACTCTTGATGCCACTTTAAAGCCAATGAGGGCAAGAGCAGAGAAGTGTCTGCTCCCACCCTCTTTGCTATAGCAGTGTGCCAGTGCTCCCTGCAAAGATAGAAGAAGATGCAAAAGCAGAGGCCATGCAAGAAGTAGGTAGAAGAAGATGCAAAAGCAGAGGCCATGCAAGAAGTAGGTAGAAGAAGATGCAAAAGCAGAGGCCATGCAAGAAGTAGGTAGAAGAAGATGCAAAAGCAGAGGCCATGCAAGAAGTAGGTAGAAGAAGATGCAAAAGCAGAGGCCATGCAAGAAGTAGGTAGAAGAAGATGCAAAAGCAGAGGCCATGCAAGAAGTAGGTAGAAGAAGATGCAAAAGCAGAGGCCATGCAAGAAGTAGGTAGAAGAAGATGCAAAAGCAGAGGCCATGCAAGAAGTAGGTAGAAGAAGATGCAAAAGCAGAGGCCATGCAAGAAGTAGGTACAAGAAGATGCAAAAGCAGAGGCCATGCAAGAAGTAGGTAGAAGAAGATGCAAAAGCAGAGGCCATGCAAGAAGTAGGTACAAGAAGATGCAAAAGCAGAGGCCATGCAAGAAGTAGGTACAAGAAGATGCAAAAGCAGAGGCCATGCAAGAAGTAGGTAGAAGAAGATGCTAAAGCAGAGGGCATGCAAGAAGTAGGTAGAAGGAGATGCAAAAGCAGAGGCCATGCAAGAAGTAGGTACAAGAAGATGCAAAAGCAGAGGCCATGCAAGAAGTAGGGACGGTGGGATCCCATGTGGTCAGGCATAAATAACGCTGTTTAGATGACTTTAGTATATAGTCAGCCTGCAGACGGAGTGATTCTAATAACGCTGTTTAGATGACTTTAGTATATAGTCAGCCTGCAGACGGAGTGATTCTAATAGCGCTGCCCCCCCTCCCCCCCCCCAACCCACACCAAGTTGTTCCGGGTGGGCGAGAGGATCCCCCGACCCCCCTTTAAAGACATTGATGAGCCACAAAACGGGGACCAAGTTTCCTCCCGTCCACCCGTTCTGGGATTTATCACCTGCGAGAAGCGTTGAGACGGGTGCGAGTCTATCCGAGCTGGTGCGACAAGGGCCGGATTTATGGGCTCTGTCACCGCTCTGCATGCACAGACTTGCAGATTTGGTTGGCTTTTCTTTTACCTCTCGGAGAATCAACCTTGCTTGTCTCATGACAGGCTCGTCGGGGCTGAGTTCGAGCACGTAAAACTCCAATCAGCAAGTCAGAGGCTTCAAGGAACAGGTGTAGCATACACCTGTTTGTTATGATAATGTTCAGGTCTACAAACATTAGACACGATAAACAATAATAATCAACCAACCAACCAGAGATATGAACCAACCAACCTACCAACCAACCAACCAACCAACCTACACACATTAGCCAGGGAAAGGTTTTTTTATGGTAAAAATGTAATCGTCGCCAAACATGTAGTTCGATGTTATGTCTATAGTATACAAACAATATCCAGGGAACAATTTTCTGATTGTAAAAATTCAATCTTCGCCGAAGCATGTTTTCGATTCGTTTTGCATGGAGGAGAGTCTGCTTGTATGTTCTTTCCCACCTTAAATTTGTTGTGTCAATTCTGCGCTGGACTTGATGGTCTATTACTGATTAATATTTACGATGACATTAATGGATATTTGTGGTCAAGATGTACTATGACCAACATATTGACTTCGTTGCATGGCGAGAATGTTACACTTTTACACAGCTCAAAATATGTGCGTGCGAAGAAGTGTGCTGCGAAGCTATTGCTGAGTGCAAGAGAACATCTTTTGTGTGTGGGCTGTGTCAGAGAAGGAACAGAAGTAAGTGCGGATCACTCAGCACCGGGTGGAGGCGGTGAGCAGAGCGGTACCCGCCTTGACTCGGGTAGCCGCCTTGACTCGGGTAGCTGCGTGCGTGTGCGGTTGTCGTCACTTCACCGTTCATCAAGGTTGTGCTCACAAACGTCAACCACACCGTGTGGCGGCATCTCGCGCCAGATTGATTTAAACGTCTCGAGGAAGGGCGACAGTTATGTGCCGCCAGTCCTCCCTCCTCTCTCGGCCTGCACACTGTCATAGGTGTTTGCAGAACTGAGCAAGTTAAAATGGTGTCGTGGGTGTTTGCAGGACTGAGCAAGTTAAAATGGTGTCGTGGGTGTTTGCAGGACTGAGCAAGTTAAAATGGTGTCGTGGGTGTTTGCAGGACTGAGCAAGTTAAAATGGTGTCGTGGGTGTTTGCAGGACTGAGCAAGTTAAAATGGTGTCGTGGGTGTTTGCAGGACTGAGCAAGTTAAAATGGTGTCGTGGGTGTTTGCAGGACTGAGCAAGTTAAAATGGTGTCGTGGGTGTTTGCAGGACTGAGCAAGTTAAAATGGTGTCGTGGGTGTTTGCAGGACTGAGCAAGTTAAAATGGTGTCGTGGGTGTTTGCAGGACTGAGCAAGTTAAAATGGTGTCGTGGGTGTTTGCAGGACTGAGCAAGTTAAAATGGCGTCGTGGGTGTTTGCAGGACTGAGCAAGTTAAAATGGTGCCGTGGGTGTTTGCAGGACTGAGCAAGTTAAAATGGTGTCGTGGGTGTTTGCAGGACTGAGCAAGTTAAAATGGTGCCGTGGGTGTTTGCAGGACTGAGCAAGTTAAAATGGTGTCGTGGGTGTTTGCAGGACTGAGCAAGTTAAAATGGTGTCGTGGGTGTTTGCAGGACTGAGCAAGTTAAAATGGTGCCGTGGGTGTTTGCAGGACTGAGCAAGTTAAAATGGTGTCATAGGTGTTTGCAGGACTGAGCAAGTTAAAATGGAGTCGTGGGATAAGAATGAGAACGTCGGGCTTGAAGATTCCTTTACAAACAAAATCATTTTTCTCGTATAAACCATTTTAAGCGCATCACAAGTACGTCAAGTTGATATTCTCAATAGTTTTAAGAAACATAATAAAGTCGTAAATATTCGTTAAATAACTTAACCATCACGTCACCCACCATGCACAGATCTGTTCAGGTTTCAGCCTTCCACTTGATCACATACACACAAAGACCAATCTTGATGCTAACTGCGCACAGTGTGTGTGTGTGTGTGTGTGTGTGTGTGTGTGTGTGTGTGTGTGTGTGTGTGTGTGTGTGTTTGGTAATGTTTTGTTTTGAATAGAAGACAGTACAAAGATGGCTAAGGGATAAGAATGACGGATGCTTGCGGCAGGTTCAGGAACTATTGCTAAGGGTTAGGCTATTCAATTGCTAATTGTCCGCTTTGGGCAAAAAAACTTTCTCCTGAACGTTAGTCCAAGACGATAGCCGCATTAGTGAATTATGGGATCACAAACTGATCCCGACACCGAATTGTCTCCGTGTTGATGACCCTTACCACCCATTCCGCTCAGTACAAGTCCTGCCCTTCGGCCTCGCTCCCACCTCTCCGCGCGTGTCCAGCGCGCGATGACGTCACCGGTGATGACGTGGCAAGTGACGTGTAGGGTGATGTATGACGACGACTTGCCAGTGTCACCGTCTGGCCTGTTGCCGGGGGCTTGTCTTGATCCCGATGATCGGTGATGAGCCCTTAATTAATTGAGTTGCTCTCTCAGCTTGATGGACGTCGAGTCGCTGGAGATTTATGGCTGTGATGAAGTCTTCTTCGGACCTGTCACTTTCTGCGCTGCTTGGACAGGGGGATGAAGGAGGGGTCAAGAGATTGGTGTGATGGTTCACTGAGTTACCTGTTGAGTGATTTTATGCTCGATTGATTTTGTCGTCAGACAATGATGATCATGTACTGGTCGACCAGCTTCTTCAAGATAAATGAATAATTAATTGATTAATTAATTAATTCATTCATTCATTCATTCATTCTTTTATTTATTTACTCATTTGCTAATTTATATATAGGCCTACTATTTATTTAATTAACAATTTGCTAAAAATGCTGTTAGGTAGATTTTTGGTTCCTCTTTCCTGTCATGCTCTCTTTTTCTTCATGAATTCTTTTCTTTTTTCTGCCTTCTTGCTCATTCACCTGTATTTTTTCCAAAAATCTCTTCTCTTGCCGCTTGTCTCGCGATTCATGTATAGTTTAATCTGTTAGTGTTCTGATGTAAGTCCAGCAGTAGATAGGTTAAGCCTATTTTAACATACTGGAAACTGGTAATCTTCCAGTAGGTATTAATTTAGTTTTACTAAAGCCTGCTGGGACACAAGTAATGGGTTAGTGCATTTGTAAACAGGAATCGCTTGACAAGTGGCCCCCTTCATCCCCCCCTTCCTCGTCCTGATATGGCTCTGCGTAGTCGGCTGGACGTTAAGCAACAAATAAATAAACAAACAATTTGCTAAAAATCGCGTTCGAAGTTGACACGGAGATATCTTTGCTCAGTGGACACGGGCCGTGATTGCGATCAGGACCCCCATCTTGCCCGGTCGGCCTAACCCCTATCCAAACAACATGCTCTCCCCTCCTGATCCGTCCTCAGGGCACGGTCACACCGAAACCAAGATAAACGTAGAAGACGATTGAAACAGAAAACACTGAAATTGTGTGACATGTTCATATAGGGACTGATTCTAAGGGTGACTTTGGTGGACATTCCAACTATTAGATTCACTAGCGCAATATCTTTTCAGATACACTAGCGCAATATTTCTCCAGCCACCTTTCCCTAAACAGAAGTCAGTGGGGCGACTTTCAGAACAACAATAGAACGTCAAAAAGCGCTGTCAAGAGTTAAGAAGCACGGATTTACTTCCGTTGACCACACGAAATGAGCTGGAAATTTCCCCCGGGTGTGATGCGAGCGATATGAACTTGACACGCCGGGCGCAGCGGTCAGCAATGTTCTGAGGGTGTCAGCTACTGACCTACAACGCGACACTCTTTTCTTGGGAGACCCACATTCTGAGGGGGGTGGGGGTGGCCTTTTCAGAGGATGGATTTATTCACTCGCTCGATCTGATCAATACAATACAATAATGAATATGCAATGCAATGCAATACAATACAATACAATACAATACAATACAATACAATACAATACAATACCATACCATACCATACCATACCATACCATACCATACCGTCCAGTCCAGTCCAGTCCAGTCCAGTCCAGTCCAGTCCAGTCCAGTCCAGTCCAGTCCAGTCCAGTCCAGTCCAGTCCAGTCCAGTCCAGCGCAGTGCAGTGCAGTGCAATGCAATGCAATGCAATGCAATGCAATGCAATGCAATGCAATGCAATGCAACGCAACGCAACCGCAAACGCAAACGCAACGCAATGCAATAAAATACAATAAAACGCAAATGTAAAGGCCTTGCAAGATGGACCTTTTGCGAAGAGGTGTACACGATGCACAGAGTGTTCAAAATTCACGAGTAGATTTGTCTTGCTCGATGTTTTTTATGATTGCTGCATGTGGAATTTGTACGCATTTAACCAATGTTGTATAAGACCCTCAACGTTATACCATGGCATAGTTTTAGACGAAGTGCATTGGAAAACTTTTTTTTTTTTTTTTTTTTAAAGGAAGCAGCTGAATCCCTTGCCCAGTGTGTGAGCGGTGTGACCGTGCCCTGAGGACGGATCAGGAGGGAAGAGCATGTTGTTTGGATAGGGGTTAGGCCGACCGGGCAAGATGGGGGTCCTGATCGCAATCACGGCCGGTGTCCACTGAGAGATAGCCATCTCTGGGAGCTGGGGGACGGCTGCTTTTGTCCCCTCACAGCTCCTCGGGACACTGGGGTGGAGGGAGGCAGTTCAAGTCCAGAACTGGATTAGTGTGTGGAGCTGGGGTTAAAGTGTGCTGCTGTGATAAGTTTTCGGTTAAAACGTCAGTGAACAATGAATGGGAAAAAACCCACCGAGTTTTATTCTATATTTTGATAACCCCCCCCCCCCCCCCCACCCCCATCTAAGGCGACAGAAACCGTTTAGACGAACAATCAATGATTATGTTACCCAAGCTCTGCAAAAGCAGCCTTGAAGCCTCAGCTGAAAGTAATTGGGTGAAGTTTACGAGACTGCACGACGCTTTGGTACTGATTTTGTTTAGTAAAAATAAGACTTTGCGAAGTCTTCAAAAAATCGACTTCGGGCTCCACAAGGACCGCCTTGAGACAGAACTTGAATGTTTGACGCCAGGTGGCAGGTCAGGAGGGGCGTATCATCCTGACATAATATATAGGAAGTCACTGAAGACGATTATTTTAGCGTATCAGCAACTCATGTCCCTAAAAAGGAACATTTCCTGTGAGGACGTTAAGGACCCCCTAGTTAGTATTTGAAGACGTTTTGACCATTGCACCAGTTTAAGTTGAGTGACATGTTCTGGCCCAGCAAGAAGTTTAGTGATATGACTGTGAAAGAAGAAGATCATAAATCTTGTGGCTCCCTTAACCCTGCCTATGATTACGAACATAATTATATTGTATACTTGTACAGTCAATGTGCAAACTTATCCACCGCCCTGTCTCTGTCTTGCTGAAGAAGTAGACAAATGTCGAACTTGGTGCACCAAATCAGTAATAAGTTACCAATACTGTATTATCGAATTTCAGACAATTTAATTACAATTCTCTGCCCAGAGTTTCCAGGAACTTGGAATGGCCTGTCGGAACGGTCACCGAGAAATGTCGCCGGATGTGGTGATTTATGGGGTCCCCGCTCGCTCACTTGACACAGCGCATCCCGGGGAGCGGCGTGCAATTTTCCGAGCCAGCGATCCCATCGTGCATCGCGCGCTCCTCTCTTCTTCCTGTCATGCGCACTGCTCATTTCTGCGCGTGGTCGCGTGCGCCGAACGATTGGCTGGCGGGAGCATCGGCCATTTGATAGGCTTTTCTGACGGTGATTAGGGACGGCTCACTTGCTTGTGATTGAAGAAATACTGATGTGGTCTCTCTGTTGTCACAACTTGAATCGGGCGGGGGGATGCCGTTACTGATGGAATTATAAAATGATAATGATACTCATCATTGTTGAAGCGCTTTGAACTTCGGATAAGGCGCTATATAAATAAAGAGAATAATAATAATCATCATAAATAGCTTCAATATAGCGCCAGTTTCATGCATAGCTTCAGGCGTTTTCCAACGCCTAAACTTAAAATCAGGAAAACAATGGTTGAATTTGACGAATCACGTGCTTTTGATTGAAGAAATATTGCATGAATTGGTTGCATTGTTGCCTCAACTTGAATCGGGCTTTGGGATGCCGTCATGCAGTTACAGAATAGTTATATTTGTTTGTGTATTTGTTGCCGCTGCTGCATCTTATCTCTTTTAAAGACAAAACTGAATATTCTCTTTCTCTGTCTATGTCTCTCTCTCCCTCTCTCTCTCTCCCTCTCTCTCTCTCCCTCTCTCTCTCTCTCTCTCTCTCGCTCTCTCTCTCCCTCTCTCTCTCTCTCTCTCTCTCGTTTTAGGGGGGGGGGGGGGTAACTAATATTATTTCCTGCGTTGTATTGATGCCTCAAGTCTGTCGCCACGAATTTTCTGCGATGAGTCTTATCTCAGTTTTTGCAATGAAGGTGATGGAAATCCCAGAGAAATCCTACACAGTAACGAGCTGAGAGGAGCCCCATTCAGTCCTTGGGCGTGCAAGAGAACTCTATAACTTGAAGGTTTCGCTGTCGGTTCCAACTTGGATTTGTTGGATTCTGCTGGGAATTGGTCTCGACAGCGTCTTCTTCCATCGTGTCTTTGTTTCGCGGTCAAATTGGCTTCCGCGTGGAAGGGGATGAAGAAGAAGGGGTTTCTGTGCTTTTCTGAGCAACAAAACTGGACATGGAGACAGTCAGAGAGAGACGGGTAGACACACCGACGGATAATCAGGCAGGCAGGCAGGTAGACACACGCACAGGCGAAGACAAGGCACATAGATTTACATATAGTATACAGACAAGCAAGCACGCGCCCGCCCGCACGCACGCACGCACGCACGCACGCACGCGCGCACACACACACACACACACACACACACACACACACACACACACACACACACACACACACACACACACACACTTACAACAATATAACAAATACACAAACAGAACCTGTCACACACAAAGTTACGTTCACCCAAACCTACAGCTCGGTTCAAGTTCAGGTTACACGGCAATTAGACATGAATTATAGGGGAATGTCAGTTACAGTGTTGTTACTGATGATTATCAATTTATTCAGCTTTATTAAAATACATCTTTGATTGAGCATCAGAAAGTTGTGTGATCACCAAAGAGGCGTTCATCATCTAAGTGCTAAAATGTATATGGAAATAAATGAAGAGAGAGAGAGAGAGAGAGAGAGAGAGAGAGAGAGAGAGAGAGAGAGAGAGAGAGAGAGAGAGAGAGAGAGAGAGAGAGAGAGAGAGAGAGAGAGAGAGAGAGAGAGAGAGAGAGAGAGATTATGTTAATGCAGCAAAATACCCTATCAGTTCACACTGTGTGGGGCTGTAAATATTCTGGCTTGGATCCGGTTTCTCACTTGACTTTACAGTTTTTGACAAGAGCGAAGGGCTTCTATAGGTGTTCCGGTTGAGGTGTTGTCACCTGCATATGACATAAGCTTTCTGTATTGTCAGAGTTTTTCACCTTATTTTGACAGAAACATTTTACAAGTTGTCATCGTTTTCACCTAAAATAATGACAGAAAAGTTCCGTATTTTTATCGTTCACACCTGGATATGACGCATTGTTATCGTTTATAACCTTATTTGACAGAAACATTTTATTTCACCTAAAATTATGACAGAAAAGTTCCATATTTTCATCGTTCTGACCTACATATGACAGAAACATTTTACATATTGTCACTGTTTTTACTTGTATATGACAAACCTCTATATTGTCACTGTTTTTACTTGTATATGACAAACCTCTATATTGTCACTGTTTTTACTTGTATATGACAAACCTCTATATTGTCACTGTTTTTACTTGTATATGACAAACCTCTATATTGTCACTGTTTTTACTTGTATATGACAAACCTCTATATTGTCACTGTTTTTACTCGTATATGACAAACCTCTATATTGTCATTGTTTTTACTTGTATATGACAAATCTCTATATTGTCATTGTTTTTACTTGTATATGACAAACCTCTATATTGTCACTGTTTTTACTTGTAAGTTGTATATGACAAACCTCTATATTGTCACTGTTTTTACTTGTATATGACAAACCTCTATAGTGTCACTGTTTTGGGGAAAATTGCAACCATTTCTGCTCCGAGCAGTACGGTGGGATTATCTTCATAGATTAATGTCGAGGATGCCTACTATCTCCTACCCAGAGATGACCAAGTGGTCATTGTGAGACTGAGAACAGGCCGTTGCAGACTCAAACATCACCTGTATACCAAATTCCACATTGGTGATTCTGCATCGTGCCCCTGTGGCACATCTCCAATGACAGTGGAACACTTCCTGCAGGACTGTCCAACACACCAAAACTTGCGAGCAGAGACCTGGCCTGCTGACACACCGATGAGGGACAAACTCTATGGACCCATGGAGAGCCTCCGGCGTACAGCAGCCTTCATCAGGGCCTCCGGAGTTGCTGTCTGAGCGAACGACGAAGAAGAAGATTAATGTCGTAAATGATCCTAGTGTTATGCAGCGAAAATAATATTTCATTTAAAAGAAATGAAGAGGGGGATGAGAATGTGTTCATTGGTTAAATTTTAATTTCAGAATTGCTGTTTTCAAGGATACTTTCTTCTTTGAAATGTTCCATGTTTAACACACTTCTGTATCCGGATTTTGGAGTGACATAGTTTTGCTAGCAAAATTTAGCACAGATGCATGGTACACTCAAACTCAAGACTCAAAGATGTTACTGTCCTTGTAAAAACAAGGAAAATTATCTGGAAGTGTCAGGCGGTTTAAAACACACAAAAACATCTCAGTTTACTGACACTCGAGGACACCGACCCACACGTACACATACTAGTGCTCATTCATCTTCTATGTGTTCAAAACTGGAAACAGAAAGTGTGTAAACTTGAGTTTGGAGTGTGGGGATACGCAAAGGGAAGCTGTTTCAAAGTAAAGACTGACTGAAGCACCAGAGACTGGCTGGACTTTTAGCAGTCGGACCCGAGACGTGAGCGAGGGGCTCCACGGAGTAAAGACTGACTGAATCACCAGAGACAAGCTGGACTTTTAGCAGTCGGACCCGAGACGTGAGCGAGGGGTTCCACGGAGTAAAGACTTGACTGAATCACCAGAGACTAGCTAGCCTTTTAGCAGTCGGACCCGAGACGTGAGTGAGCGACACCACAGAGACGATCGATGAGTGGCGGGGAAAGCGGACTAAATGCGGTTAGTGCAGTGCGCGGCGTTGTGAAAACACAGCAGCATATTGGTCCCCTGTGACCGCCATGTGAGTCTTTCACAGTGATGGGCCGATCCACGTTTCTTAGCAGCAACAAAATGGCAACGTTTTGCTAAGAAAGAATTGGTAAACGTCCTCCTTGGGTCCTTCCTGTTGATGGTGAAGGAGGATTGTATTTGGTTTAAACACGATGTTATTAAATATGACCACGATGCAACAATACAAGGAGGGAGACCAACTCAAGCGAACGCTTATATTACGTACCCCATGGAGGCTTGGATTAGGTGATCATATAGGCGAACAGCGGTTGCACAGATGACAGTCCCGTTGGCTGATGACCGACGACTCTTTCCCTGTGAACCTATCGTATTTGATTTTTGCCTGGCTATCACAAACATGTTCCATAAACGCCTTCGCCTACAAGCCAAGCAAGCGACTAGCTTCCTAACGTTTAATGCCTCTGCGAAACGCGCGTCGGACCAGCACCCCCCACACGACAGTAATGGACCACCCCGCCGTCCCCGCAGGACAGCCTAATGCAGGCGGGTGACAGGCCCGAAGCTAATTTGATAGACTTGCTCTCTGGCCTTGATGGAGACGCATCCGACGTCCCGGTTCCGCAAGTAATGGCTCGCTCGGATCCTCTTCGCCCACACACCGCCATGCACAGTGGTGCAAGAAGAGTCTGTAGTTGTCAGCTTCCTTGGGGTAGGGTGCATGGGGATAGGGTGGTGGCGATGGTGGGCAGCGCTGGCTGGACCTAGTGTGTGAGAGGCGTCCCAAATGAGGCAAGGGTACAGAGGCTAGGCAGGAGGTTTGTTGAGATTGAGCATCTGAAAGGGGTATTTGTGGTCTCTTTTTTGTAGAAAAGAAATTTACCTGGTAAAGTGGGAGGGGGGGGGGCTTCCAGAACCCAGGACGTCCCCCCCTCACCCTCAGATCCAGATCTGATGGTGACTCACGCACGCACACACACACACACACACACACACACACTCACACACACACACACACACACACACACGCACACACACACACATGCGCACACACACTATTGGTCATAAAGACAGGACAGCTTTGATGAAATGACGTGTTTGTGTGACGTCATTAACCGTTGGGAGTTCACGTCACTGCTTGTATCGCTCAGCACATCCTGCGGGACCCCATTTGCATTCATGAATATTCAAACTTAACTGGAGTGTTTTCTTTGCAAGCTAGACGCCTTCGTTTTGGAATGAACTGGGTTTTTTTGCCTAGGAAGGAATTAAAGTATCTCTGTTTTAAGTCAATTGTTCTTGGTGTCGATCTGATGGTGCAATGCTACAAACACTAGAACGTGTTGTTGTCGTCGTCGTCGTCGTCTTCTTTGAATAAGACCACTGAAACCTGTATGTTTTAAAAGTCTGGTTTAGCCTTTGATTGAATCCTGTAAGTAATGTTTGCGTCACGAAACAATAACATTGCTTGGTACGCGAGTCGTATTTTTGGTCGTTGAATGGGCAAACTTCTGTTGTCTGTACTATTGCCACGAGAATAGGTGGGTTCAAACCAAAATCGTGTACGCGAGTTGGATCGCACTGTTAATTTCCAAACAGCATTTATGAAAATCTGTGTGGTCTCAGCCACGAGGGAGGACAAATCCCCACCAAGAATAATAGCATTTAAGTGAAGAGCCGATTTGACGCAAACAGCCCGGTGCTAAGATGTCGGCATTGTGTCGGCCATTCAGGCCGGTAATTGGCATGTAATGTGTAGCAGGCATACGCGGCATTGATTCTGTCTGGGGGCTGACGAACACTCTTGACAAGGTTAGGTAAACTTCTGCACAAGGTGGCGACAAGCAGAGAATGGGTATGAGGCGCGTTTCCTAGGCTGGTGAAACTAGGCTGGCGTGCAAGTATACAGCAACACGAGCAATGGAAGCGAAGAAGGATTACCCCTATACCTAGTGATGTGTTGACTCTATGGCACTGCTTCCTTCTGTTGTAGGCAGTTATGTCAAACACCACTGATGTGTCCAATGTTTTACACTCGAGGCAGCTACACACTGCAATGGAACCCCATGTGTCCAATGTTTTACACGAGGCAGCCACACACTGCAATGGAACCCCATGTGTCCAATGTTTTACACTCGAGGCAGCCACACACTGCAATGGAACCCCATGTGTCCAATGTTTTACACTCGAGGCAGCCACACACTGCAATGGAACCCCATGTGTCCAATGTTTTACACTCGAGGCAGCCACACACTGCAATGGAACCCCATGTGTCCAATGTTTTACATTCGAGGCAGCCACACACTGCAATGGAACCCCATGTGTCCAATGTTTTACACTCGAGGCAGCCACACACTGCAATGGAATCCCATGTGTCCAATGTTTTACACTCGAGACAGCCACACACTGCAATGGAACCCCATGTGTCCAATGTTTTACACTCGAGGCAGCCACACACTGCAATGGAACACCATGTGTCCAATGTTTTACACTCGAGGCAGCCACACACTGCAATGGAACCCCTCTTTTCAAGACCTCAAAGAAATACATCTATGAAAATGGGGTCTTGAAAAGGATGGAAGTAGTCTGAAAACGGGGGTAAATTAACAGAGGTTATGAACAGAACATGTGAGAACACAAGGTCTTAACATGGAGGGAGTCTTACATGTGAGGATCATACAAGGGGGTTACAATGTAGTGACATACCAGTCAAAGCAAATAGCCGTGGTAAATAGCATGCACAAAACTGATTAGCAAACTACATGCATTTGCAAACAGTGCGATGGTTTTCACACATATATGGGAAACGTGTATAAGCGAGGACTACATTATGAAACCCTTAGCTTCTTTACATCTAGTTTCCAACTGGTTTCCCTTCTCACTTTTAGGGGACCTTGAGCCATATCATTTTGCCAACAGTAGGAAACGCACAATAGAGTTAGCTCAAACTTCTTGCAGAAAAGGGTGTCGCGGGACGGGCCACAGACAGACAGACAGGCAGGCACGGAATGGATCTGTCATAATGTGAGGGCGTGGATCGGGCCCCTCACCCCCCATTCAACCGCCATCAGGCGTGAGAGCTCGTTTTGTCCTCAGCCGAGTAATTACACGCAGGTCCCCTTTGTGTGGCCGTCTTCTGCCTGTTTTCGTTTGTCCGCTCACCCGCTGCGGCGTTTTGTCCACCCCTCGTCTCGCTGCCAGCTAGCGAGCGCTGCTAGCTTCTTCGTCTGACGGATACTACCCTCCGACTCTTCTCTTCTTCCTCCTCCTCCTCCTCCTTCTCCCCCTCCTCTCCGTATCGTTTACAAGGACCCTGCGATATCTTGAAGTCGCTGCTGCTCTGTAAGTATCTTCGACCTGACAGTACCCATGGAAGTTTAAGTGTAAAGCCGAAAGTCCAAGGCAATAAAGACTGCAAGAAAGCTTCACAGGTCGAACCGCCGGATTTTGACAGTGTCGCAACAACTCACCCCAATACCCCGGCAATAACCACCACCATCATCACCAGTACCCAGACCATCAACATCTCGTGACGTTGAGAAGTCAAGCGGGATATTGTGGTTCGGAACAACGTCAAAATAATACAGTGCAGAAAGTCCAAGACATAACGTGACTCAGTCAGACTAAGCTTCACAGGTCGAAGCGATTTTGTCACCACTATGTCCCACCTCACCCACCCCCACCTACTCCCACCCCCACCACCTCTACCCACAAACGTCAACGGCGTCTGGTGATGATGGAGGTGGCAAGCGACAGCGGCGTATTATCCGCTTGTGTGACGCTGTGACGGACAGGGGAGCCAGTCCACCCTGCCTCGTGTCGCCAGCGATCTCATGCCCTCGGGCCGCGGGGACTGCAGCCATGGCTGTCCCCCAACCCTGCCATACCCGGGCCGTTACAAGGCCTACCCACTCTACCCCCGCTCGCCACCCAGATCCTTATCAGATCTAAGCCTAGGCTGGAACTGTCGGGTAGCCCGGGGCCATGGCTTAGCCGCCTAGGTCCTGTCGGCATGGCTGTTGTCGTTGTCGTTGTTGCGAGGACAGGGGTATTATGTCGTCGTTGACTAATGGACGTCTGACGTTTGGCAATACACCATTTTGGAATCTTCACAGCTCTCGCGAGATATCTGTCCCACATACTCGTTGTTTCGCTTCGAATGTCGCGAGAGCTTGGAACAGCGAGTCTTCGCAGCTCTCGCGAAATATCCGTACTACATTCTTTGCTTTGCTTCGAAGGTCGCGAGAGCTTGAAATATTGAAAGAGTGTTTTGGCTTGCGCAGTAGAGTACTTTGAGATGCTTGTTCTTACATCTGAGGGTAGGTAATGTTACCGGGTTGTAGTGCTGATTTCAGGAGAATATATATCTGTTCGGGCTGTGTGGACTAATGTGGACATAGGGTATTTCTGGTCTGGTGAAGCTTTCTGTAACTGGGCGAATATGGAGGGTGGGGGGGGGGGAGAGAGAGAGAGGGGGCATTGTTGAGGGTGTCATCCCAACCTGCCGCATCCCAGCCTGCCGCACCCAACCTGCCGCATCCCACCCTGCCGCACCCAACCTGCCGCATCCCAGTCTGCCGCACCCAACCTGCCGCATCCCACCCTGCCGCACCCCAACCTGCCGCATCCCACCCTGCCGCGATGTCGATTTTAGTGTGTGTGTGTGTGTGTGTGTGTGTGTGTGTGTGTGTGTGTGTGTGTGTGTGTGTGTGTGTGTGTGTGTGTGCCGTATCCCACCCTGCCGCGATGTCGATTTTAGTGTGTGTGTGTGTGTGTGTGTGTGTGTATGCGCGCGCGCGTGTGTGTGTGTGTGTGTGCTCATATTTGTTTTCCTTCCACGCGCCGGTCAGATTCTGCAAACTTGTCAACATTTCTTTGCTACAGTTCTCAATTTTCTTCAACTTTCACGGGCCGATGAATAAATTAAATAGCTGCGTGAGAAGTAGTCACCGAAGTAGTTACTGAAGGATTCAGATTGACAGCAGTTAAAAGGGCTGGTCACGTCAACCTTTGAGTTCAGAGCTACAGAATGGCTGAGATTTTAAAAGAGAACTGCGGGGCCAATTTGCTTTTTAAGGAGTACCTTTCTAACTGCTGTCAATCTGAATCCTTCAGTAACTACTTGAACATATGCTTCTATGTTGGAAGTAAATCTGAATACTATTCTGTTTTCGAGTGTTTGTTAGCGTGGGTGTCTGCATCTGTGTGTGTGTGTGTGTGTGTGTGTGTGTGTGTGTGTGTGTGTGTGTGTCTGTCTGTCTCTCTCTATCTCTCTCTCTCTCTCTCTCTCTCTCTCTCTTTCTTTCTCTCTCTCTGTCTCTCATTCACTCTCTCTCTCTCTGCCTCACACACACTGGCACACACACACACACACACACACACACACACACACACACACACACACACACACACACACACACATTAAAATCGACATCGCGGCAGGGTGGGATACGGCAGGGTGGGATGCGGCAGGGTGGGATGCGGCAGGTTGGGGTGCGGCAGGATGGGGTGCGACAGGTTGGGGTGCGACAGGTTGGGGTGCAGCAGGGTGGGATGCGGCAGGGTGGGATGGATGCGGCAGGTTGGGGTGCGGCAGGCGGGGATGCGGCAGGTTGGGGTGCAGCAGGGTGGGATGCGGCAGGTTGGGGTGCAGCAGGTTGGGTGCGGCAGGGTGGGATACGGCAGGCTGGGAAGCGGCAGGTTGGGATGCCGCCTTGCTGAGGACCTCTGATGTAGGGATCCAAAACGTCATCAAACAAGCAAACTAGTGGCTTTTCAGTAGAATGCTGTAGACAAGGGAATATTTCCGGTTTGGGGAAACCTTCATTTAAACTTGTTGTTTGCGAATATCCGAACCCTACCAAGGCAAGCTAGGTTGAACAGTAACTGTCCATTGCTAAGGTACGGGGCTGCAGCCAGTAAACTGTCATAGACATATTTTCAGTCCAGGGAAACCTTCTCGTAACCTTCTAATGATGCGGTGCTATCCATGGCGGAAACATCGTCAAGGACCTCTCGGTCTGGGGGGGGGCTGGAACCTCAGCATAGCAAGCTAGTAGACAGTAAAGTAGCTGTTGGTAGGTAAGCGGCTGTAGCGAGTAGACTGGCCAAGACAGGGGTATTTCTGGTCTAGGGAAACCTTTCTAATGCGCGGATATCCATGGCAGAAACATTGTCAAGGACCTCTCGGTCTAGGGGGGCTGGAACCCTAGCAAGACAAGCTAGTAGGCAGTACAGTAGCTGGTGGTAGGTAAGCGGCTGTAGCGTGTAGACTGGCCGAGACAGGGTATTTCCGGTCTAGGGAAACCTTTCTTATGCGCGGCTATCCATGGCGGAAACATTGTCAAGGGCCTCTCGGTCTAGGGGGGCTGGAACCACAGAGATATCTCTGTGGCTGGAACCCTAGCAAGGCAAGCTAGTAGGCAGTACAGTAGCTGGTGGTAGGTAAGCGGCTGTAGCGTGTAGACTGGCGCAGACAGGAGGACGGGGCGAGTGCTGGTGTACAGCGCCGCCCTGTCTGCCTCCCATGGTTCCGTTCTGTTCAGCGCTCCGCAACGCTCGGCTTAGGACCTCCGCCGTGTCACCAACCATTTGCTTCGCCCCAGCCAGACTCGCTTCCTCGCTCGCGCTACCTTTTGTCAGTAGCAGCCGCAAATTGGACAATTTCCGCATAATTGAAGAAAAGGGGCCCCCAATTTCTTTCCTTGCACTTTTCTGTTCCGGTTTTTGTCCCCGAGGTGAGATGGTGTAAGGGTTTAATTGGGGCTGTAGCCGTGTGAGGGTCTAATTGTCGTTGAGGCTGTGTGAAGGTGTACTTGTCGTCGGGGTTGTTGTATAGGAGAAGGGGGAAATTACTCGGGTGTAGAGAGGATTATGATCAGTTGGGCGTTGACAGTATCTCTCTATCCCCTCCGTCTCCATCTTCGCCCCCCCCCCCCCCCCTTACCTCACCACCAACGCGCCACACCCCCTTCCCGTCAATTCCCTCTGTCGCGTACTATTGCTGTCTGTACGTTTTGCATGTACAATGTGTTTATCGCTGTTCCTTTGACATCGAATTTGACACTTATGTAGAGGCCGCTGTGGTACATACACCTATGTTAGCACATATCGGCTAAAACGGTAAACTGTAAAACCTACAGAGAGTTTCTCTCTCTGTGTATGTCTCTCTGTTTGTCTATGTCTCTCTGTCAGTTTATTGTACATCCCTCAGTGTGTGTGTGTGTGTGTGTGTGTGTGTGTGTGTGTGTGTGTGTGTGTGTGTGTGTGTGTTTAAAGCTTTGCATGACACCATTATGACATGACATGAAGTCACAACATGACCAGAGCAATGCTGAGTCTCGATACAGACGACAGCAAGCCTCAAGACCGTCGTGGTGGGTCTCAGACCCCATGCTACACACTGACAGCAGCGCCCCCACCCCCACCCTGCCAGCAGGGCTAGAGTTACCTGCCCCTGCCCGCCCCGCAATACGCCGCGCTCAGCGCACCATGACGTCTCACAGCAGGGAGCGCTGGGTCGCCTTACCTTGCACACTTTGCAGTCCTCTGGCAGCAGTCTCTTCATTGCGCCGGCCCTGCTCAGTTCTTACTCCTTCACAGATTCTCAGCTTTGCACACTTTGCAGTCCTCTGGCAGCAGTCTCTTCATTGCGCCGGCCCTGCTCAGTTCTTACTCCTTCACAGATTCTCAGCTTTGCAATGTAGTTTCCTTCACGACACTAGTCAAGCTTGAGGAGGGTCTGATGCTCCCAATAGGCTGTCTGTGAAGGGATACTTACTTCTCGAGGGTCTGATGCTCCCAATAGGCTGTCTGTGAAGGGATACTTTTTTCTCTCTCTCTTTCTCTGGGATGAAAGTCTCTGCTGACTTTCAATTGTATTCTTTCACAATTTCTTATGTTTTATATATATTTATTTATATATATATATATATATATTTATGTACAACTCTAAATGGCACCTTTGGGACACATTTCACATAATAGGTACATCTGGGAGACATTTCTCATAATAGGTACATCTGGGAGACATTTCACATAATAGGTACATCTGGGAGACATTTCACATAATAGGTACATCTGGGAGACATTTCACATAATAGGTACATCTGGGAGACATTTCACATAATAGGTACATCTGGGAGACATTTCACATAATAGGTACATCTGGGAGACATTTCGCATAATAGGTACATCTGGGAGACATTTCACATAATAGGTACATCTGGGAGACATTTCACATAATAGGTACATCTGGGAGACATTTCACATAATAGGTACATCTGGGAGACATTTCACATAATAGGTACATCTGGGAGACAGTTCTCAAAATAGGTACATCTGGGAGACATTTCTCATAATAGGTACATCTGGGAGACATTTCACATAATAGGTACATCTGGGAGACATTTCACATAATAGGTACATCTGGGAGACATTTCACATAATAGGTACATCTGGGAGACATTTCACATAATAGGTACATCTGGGAGACATTTCACATAATAGGTACATCTGGGAGACATTTCACATAATAGGTACATCTGGGAGACATTTCACATAATAGGTACATCTGGGAGACATTTCACATAATAGGTACATCTGGGAGACATTTCACATAATAGGTACATCTGGGAGACATTTCACATAATAGGTACATCTGGGAGACAGTTCTCATACATGTGCCTATGGCCTGAAGTAATAATCAAAATTATAATTTCAGTGTTGACAAATGTTTCTTAATAGATCTTCAGCTAATATAAATCGCAACATATGAACTTAGGAATTGTGTTTCAAATATAGCCAAAATATATTCATATTCGTGTCTCCTCTGAGTATTCGATACAAAAACAAGGTTCTCCAATATACTGTTTCTAACTGCTCTATGTATATACCCTATCAATGACTTTTCAATGTGTAACTACCCGTAACCCCCTATACAACAATGGGACAATCCACAAGGTTCGCGCCGACGTTAGATCTATAGTTAGATCCACGTGTTGATCCTTCAGGCGGGAAAATTTGGAGCTGAACATAAAGGAGACACAAAAATGTCTCCCTTATCCAATTGTTTCCTTAATGTATATTTATAACTGCAGTATGTCTCCCAAAGGTGCCATTTAGATAAATGATATATATATTACAAAATCAAGGAAAAGAAAAGCCAAACAAAAGAATTTCAAGTGGCAGCCCAAATTTTCGGTGTGTGTGTGTGTGTGTGTGTGTGTGTGTGTGTGTGTGTGTGTGTGTGTTTGCCACACACACAGGGTGGGGGCGCTGCTGTCGTCTGTAGCTATATATGACGGCTCCAGTAACGAAGACAATTGCTTTGTCAAAGAATGTTTTTCTTTTTAATGAACAGTAAAGTGTTGTTTCTGTTAATGTAATTATGTGGCTGGGATGCAGTTTGAAACGAATGAAAATGAAACAATTCTATTTCAAGACGACAACGGACAGTATAGGGGTATAAAATAAGTGGGAGGGGTGGGTAGTGAAGGATGTGTGGCTGCTATGTATTTTATTTTACAGAAGTGGGAGGGGTTGGTATCTAACTATGGAAGTGTGACTGTATTTAAAAAACAAAACAAAACGAAACCAGCACAGTTCAATTTGAAGGCGATAACAAACAGGAATATAGAAGAAGTGGAAGGGATAGGAGCAGGGAAGGGGACGCTGTAGTGTAGGTAAAGCGATATGGTGCCCTGTGAGCTGGAGTGAAGAAAACAATATCTACAGGAGCTAATTGAAAGATTTATCAGGCATGGGGGTGTCAGTCATTGCGTAGCGTTTCGTCTCGTCTCGTTTCACGCTTGGCCAAGCTTGTGGTGAGGCACACATCACAAGTGTCGTGTGTGTGCGTTGTGTGTGTTGTCTGTGTGTGTGTGTGTGTGTGTGTGTGTGTGTGTGTGTGTGTGTGTGTGTGTTGTCAGTGTGTGTGTGTGTGTGTGTGTGTGTGTGTGTGTGTGTGTGTGTGTGTGTGTGTGTGTGTGTGTGTAGAATTGTAGACAGTGAGTGGGTCTTTCCTCTCTCCGTGTCGTTATGTCACTGCCGCCACGGATCTGCATGCTGCTACAAAAAGAATGCGGTATACAAATGATAAAATACAATGGCGAACGAATACTTGCATGTAAGGAGACTGACAGACCTCTAAAATTTAAAAACAAACCAACCCGCACGAGAGAGAGAGAGAGAGAGAGAGAGAGAGAGAGAGAGAGAGAGAGAGAGAGAGAGAGAGAGAGAGAGAGAAGAAAAGAGAGAGGGTGAGAGAGAGAGAGAGAGAGAGAGAGAGAGAGAGAGAGAGAGAGAGAGAGAGTTCAGTTTTACTGGTGTAATAGTAACAGAAACATATACCTGTGAAAACGTATAACATCCAAAGTTCACATTTGGCCACATTTATTTTTTGAATTATGTCATTATTTATCTTGGGTGCTATTTGCTTTTTTTGCCTGATCCCGTTTCCTGTATTCTTTTTTTCGATTTTCGTCTCTCATTTCTGGTCCAATTTTTGGGGCTTCTGCTATTTTGAATTGCAGAACAGATTTAATTATAGAATTAGGCAGAAATGCGTGCAAGCATAAGAGTTTTAATGGAGGACATTCCAAGAATTCTGGGTCTGTCAATAAAGGCTGTGTGCATGGTAGCAGCGGAAATGAGAAAAGCAGAAGGCATAATATTTCTGCGAGGCAATGGTAAACGTGTCCGTGTCAGTGCTCGCCGCTCCCTGTCCGGCCAAACTGACCAGATACAGATCAGTGGCATCTTCTTGTCCAGTCAATCTGTTTCAGAAGCACCTGTCTTCCAGATAGGGGATTGCATCGGTCTCGAATGGCCAAATCGGTTGAAACCCCCCGCGGGTTAGGGGGAGTCCCATATTGATTGGGACAAGAAAGAATTTACCCGATGCTCCCCAGCATGTCGTAAGAGGCGACTAACGGATTCTGTTTCTCCTTTTACCCTTGTTAAGTGTTTCATTCTCCCAGTAAGGTAATATATTGTACTACGTTGCAAGCCCCTGGAGCAAATTTTTGATTAGTGCTTTTGTGAACAAGAAACAATTGACAAGTGGCTCTATCCCATCTTCCCCCTTTCACCGTCGCGATATAACCTTCGTGGTTGAAAACGACGTTAAACACAAAATAAAGAAAGAAAGAAAGAAATCGGTTGAAGAGACATAAACAAATAAAAAATTAAATTAAAATTAAAAAAAAAATTAAATTAAACAATAACCGACCGGCCAAACGTATAGCTTGTTGTTGATTCTAAACATGCTCATTATATATTGTATCTAAGAATTGTTGAATAAAACACTGTTTAAGCCAATTACCATGCGACCAACCAACCATTATCATGTCCACACAAACAGGAACGTCTTAGGCGATGATTATTTTGCTGTTCATGCACTTAGAAGTCAGAGTGCAGAATGTAACCCCGAGTCTGACAGCCACAGAATGCAAACATCACGTGGCACTCTGACACCCAGACACTCCTTCACTGCTAACTATGCACCCTACCCGGCACTGCTCGCTCCTTGCCCTCACTTCACCGGCTCTTGTGCAGGCGACGACGGCGACTACGACGATGATGATGATGCTGACGACGACGATGATGATGCTGACGATGATGACGACGACGACGACGATGATGATGATGAGGAGGAGGATAGATGGATGGATGGATGGATGGGATTGGATTGGATTGGATGGATGGATGGATGGATGGATGGATGGATGGATGGATGGATGGATGGATGGATGGATGGATGGAAGTCCACTTCGGGCTCAATCAAGGACCGTCTTAACGGACCGGCCCCTGTAGCGCAATGGTTAGTGCATCATGCGGGCTGCGGGCCGGGAGGTCGTGGGTTCGAATCCCATCAGGGTCATGTGGGTTTTTCGGGCTACGGTCGGCTCCTACCCAGAGTGGAAGTGCTATGGTTCCTTTGGGAAGGCTGGGATCACACAGCCGAGTGTCATTCACTTAACGAATGCGATTTTGAGGGTGCTCAGGTTCTGTATACCTGACCAACACCGCAGGTGCGGCAGTTCTCGGGCCTGGTTGACGCCAGGATATATTATGACGGTAAGCGTAGAGTGCTGCCCTGTCACGTAGTCTCAAAACCAAAATTGTAAATCCAAAGCATCATCATTATAATCATCCTCATCTCATTAATCATCCAAAATATAAATTGTCCTTGCTCTTGTGGCCCTTCATGCCCGGAGCTCTCATGGTGACCTTGGTCTCAGTGTTCCTGTTCGATCCTTCCCTGAATAGTAGTTCTGCTGTCAGTCTTCAACGTGTGACGTTCTGGGGGGTCGACGGAGGGACGTGGTGGCGGTCTGCTCTCTGGAGGGGACGCTCACTCAGTCTGGCTCCGCGACTTAAAGTCAATGTCGTTTGTAGGGGTCATAGTAGGTAGTGGGCTGCGTCCGTTAGCTCAGGACAGACCCACTATTGAACACCGTCGAAGTGACTCAGCAGAAGTGCAGTGTCATCTTCCGAGGGTAGCCTACCGCAGCGACCCGACATCCCCCCCCCCCCCCCCTGGAGCGTCTGTAAAATCGATAAGTCTGGCAGCGGAACGAAATTCAGAGGTGGTTGGAGCAGCGAGTGCAGGGACGGGGCGGTGTGAAAGCACAAAGGAACAGGTGTAAAGACGAAAAGAGAAAAAAAAAGAAAAAAAAGGACTGCCTTAACGATGTTCCGTCATGATTTGCGAGGTAGAGTGGTACGCAGAACGACACTGATGGCAGTGACACTGGGTGGGAGGAAAAAGGGGGAAATCAGTGGGCCGATGAAGGTGTCCGCCCACTATACAATCAGATGAAGCAGCTCCACACTGCAGTATATCTCACACACATACTCCGCAAGCTGCAATCCACGTCGTGTATCAGATTAGTAGCTCCCATAAATCACACCTAGTCACCTCCAGCGAAGAAAGCACCGTGAAATACTCACCTTGAGGCACCTTTGTATACATTAAGCCATTAGCCAGTGAGATATATGTATGTAGCTCGTTGCACTTGTCGAAGGTGGTCGACCTATATTCAAAAGGTCCACAGTCATAATCAGATAGGACTAAACCGAAAAAAACAATGCATAAAGCACCCCTCTTAAGTCATTTCTTCATACATTATTACAGCCTTTATGCATTGAAATATGAAACTCATTGCACTGGTCGCAGATGTGAGCCAAGTAGATTCTAATGGTTCAGAGCTATCAGATGAAACAAACACCTTAAATCAAGCACACTATCCAGCTTCAGTTGAAGACTGGATTGTGTGGAGTATGTCCCGCACACATTGGGGCGAGTAGATCGCTGCGCTGTGAATCAACGTCATCAGATGGGCCTAATGCTGCCCTAGACATAAATCCTGTGTGGAATGGTACTGCAGCTGGTGTGGGGTGTTGATGCCTCTGTATCTGATGGCTTGACAGGATTTATTCGTGTGCATCTGTGGGTTTTACCTCCGTGTTCACATTCTGAATGTCGGCCGCGTCCGTGTGTCACTGGAATCAGATGGGACAAATGTTTTTGAAAACATAAATCTTGCGTAAAATGGCCTTGCAGCTGGTTTAGGTTGTTCCTGCCTATTTTTGTGCCACAGGATAACTTGATATTGTGGATAACTTGGAACTGTGGATCTGTGGGTTTTACCTCCGTATTCGCATTTTGAATGTCGGTCTCAGCATCGGCCGGTCGCGCCCGTGTATCATAGATATCAGATGGGACTAATGTTGTGCAGAACATGAATCCTGTGTGTGGAATGGTCTTGCATCTGGTGTGAGGTGTACCTGCCTCTATTTCAGGGCCAAAGGATGATTTGATATTGCAGGACTTATCCCTGTGCATCTGCGAGTTTACCTCTTGGCATTGGCCTGTTGCGCCCTGTATCATCGTAATTTAATTAGATGAGTCTCTTCAAGGGCTACGACTCCCACGTGAATAGTAGTTACTGCCGGTGTTTCTGTGCAACAGGATGATTTGAATTTGCAGGATTGTGCATCTCAGTGCGAGTTTACCTCTTGGCATTGATCGCATCCTGAAGTGATGAGGTTGTTTTGAGATAGGGTGGGGGTGGGGTGGGGGGGGGGGGGGGTGCGAGAGGATGTCCTACATTCACGGTTCTCAGAGCGGGACGGAGAATGGCGGGTACCAGACATTCCCGGGTGACGTGAGCAGGATTGGCTGACAAAATAAGCATCGTGACACACGCCACTCAACCTCTCCTCATCTCCCTCTTCTCTTCCTCCCTCACTTCCCCTTTCCGGCATCTTCTTCTTATTCCTCAGACACACACACAAAAAAACAGAAGCAAACTTTTACTTCCTTGTTTACATTACATGCTTTTATGGGTTCGATTTTGCACCCATGTACCCGCACTCATGCACATATTTGCAAGAATGGATGCACCCAGGCGCTCAAAGCATTTGTACTTCATATATATATATATATATTATATAGTCATTCTTGTGTATGCCTCTCTCTCTCTCTCTCTCTCTCTCTCTCTCTCTCTCTCTGTCTGTCTCTCTGTGTGTCTGTCTGTCTGTCTCTCTCTCTCTCTCTCTCCCTCTCTCCCTCTCTCCCTCTCTCCCTCTCTCTCTCTCTCTCTGTCTGTCTGTCTGTCTCTCTTTCTCTCTCTCTCTCTCTCTCTCTCTCTCTCTCTCTCTCTCTCTCTCTCTCTCTCTCTCTCTCTCTCTCTCTCTCTCTCTCTCTCTCTCTCCCTCTCTTAAAACAGAAAGAGGTAGTGACACGAGTTAGCCATTAGCAGAGTCTTTTTACAGGCTTGCGTCGCCAGGCTTCCGTGTGTTTTGTTTGCTCTCGGTCTTTCGCCGCTGAATATTTTGTTTAGAAGTGCCTGTCGTTTTTAGGCTGCATGGTGTTTGATTGCCGCGGTTAATTAGTCCTATAAACTGCTTCTTGTTTTTCTTCTTTTTCTTTCCCTCTTCCTCCTTGTTCTTGTTCTTCTTCTTGTTCTTCTTCTCCTCTCGCTCAGTCTTGCTGATTCGATTGTATTTTATTCCCATGCTATCCTCATCTCATTTGCCCGTACACTGTATAGCAGCCCTTACACTTTGTGCATATCTGGCTGCAATATATGATATATCTACATTGCACACTTTTCATCGGCCTTTGACCAAAACACAAGGATAGTACCCCAGACACTTTGACCAAAGAGCTTCCCCTCGAACACAGGGACAGGGACCCATGAACTTTGACAGAACTAACACAGGGACAGTAGTAACCCATACACTTTGTTGCATCTCTGACTGCACTATGATAGGGCTGCATTGCAGAGTTTTCAACGGCCTTTGAGTGAACACAGGGACATTAACCCATGAACTTTGACAAGGGACAGTAGCCCATACACTTTGTTGCACCTCTGACTGCACTATGCAGATAGCTGCATTGCGCAGTTTTCACGGTCGGTCTGACAGGTAACTCGACGTGATGCGCTCCTTCAGACATCACTGACAGGGGGCGCCACCCTGCCTGTAACCTTTTTGCTCCTTGCACCCCCTCCTCCTCCCCCCACAAACCCTCCCCTATACACACACAGAGCCGAAGCCGGGATTAGTGATAATTAGGAAATGATGCGCCGTTGATTGGCCCCGCCACACACACACTCTTCGTTAGCGCCTTTCGCTGGGGGATCAGCCGTGTCGCCGGGAAGACACTGAGGGGGAAGCCTGTATGACAGATAGAGATTAGGATCAGACAGCAAAGCTGGGGGAGGGGGGGGGTGAGAACAAAATCGAGGTGGAGGGGCTCGATGTCACTGCTGCTGTCTTTTGTACTGTGTAGAATGTCTGGGGTGAATTAGGAGGGTAGAATGTGCACCTTATGGTAATCCATTCATCCCTAACTCTCAATTATGCGAAACAGCCTTCTCAGTTCTTCATTCTTGTCTGGAGCTACTAATATACAATACAATACAATACAATAACTTTATTAATCTCTAAAAGAGAAATTGCATTGCTGAGCTTTTGTGTCCGTAATAAAACATACATAAAACATTCAAAAATAAACATTTGTTCTTTGTCATTCATACATTCTTGTGTTCTTATACATTTCTTCAATTCATACATCAATATTCTATCATAATTATGTACATACATTTATTCTCTTTTAACAGTCTGTCTTCAAACGCATCTCAGAGAGGGAGGCTAGAGGATGATTTTTGCTTTCGTATCTTTCGCTCTTGGCCGGATATGTTGACGATTACTGTGATTGAACTGTGGAGTAGACTTAGCCAAGGACACTTTGTCCTGCAGAACGACAGAGAGACATGATTCATTCACACAATGCCAGTACAATGATCAGAGTCAAAAAGCGTTATCATCTGTAGTTCAAAGGTTTTAAATTGGAGACACGTCATAGTTGACACAATTTTGAAGAAAGC
>NC_090250.1:3394192-3439192 GCF_037325665.1 Littorina saxatilis | reverse complement strand
GACCTCCAATGACCTCTACACTTTAACGATGGTTTCGTTGACCTTTGACCTTTTTCAAGGTCACAGGTCAGCGTCAAAGGAAAAATTAGACATTTTATATCTTTGACAAAGTTCATCGGATGTGATTGAAACTTTGTAGGATTATTCTTTACATCAAAGTATTTACATCTGTAGCCTTTTACGAACGTTATCAGAAAAACAAGGGAGATAACTAGCCTTTTCTGTTCGGCAACACACAACTTAACGTTGGGCTTTTCTCGGAAACTATAAAAGTGACCGGGCTCAAATTTTATGTGAACGTGACTCCCAGTGACCTCTACACTTTGACGTCTGCTTTGGTGACCTTTGACCTTTTTCAAGGTCACAGGTATGTCTTGAAGGAAAAAAATTGAAATATCATATCTCTGAAACTATTCATCGGATTTGATTCAAACTTTATAGGATTATTCTTTACATCAAATTATTTACATCTGTTTTGTGTTGTGAATAGCAATTTCTTCCTGTCCATCTGATGCCTCATATAATATTCAGAACTGCGAAAGTGACTCGATCGAGCGTTTGCTCTTCTTGTTTTTAAAGGAGGGAGGTGGGGGAAGGTGGGGTGGGGGTGGTTCAACTCTAGTGAGACATTCTTTGCTGCGACCGTTGTCATTGATCCATTCTCAAGGTTATTTGATTTGCATCGAATCAATATCATGACAGTGGTTTGACGACAGGTGCCCGATAGTGATACTCATTAGTGTAGTCCCTTCTCTTTATGTTGTCCTGTGCTAAACATTATACTCAGTAATTGAAATCTTGACTTGAAGCGGCAGTACCAACACAATCCAAGACACTGTTTGTGATTTACGAGTCGGGGAGTGTTCAAAAATAGTTGTTTCTGTCTTATATAGCTGCATGTTATCATGCCTCAGGAGAGATAGTGTTGGATCAAGTCGCTGCCGTTAGCTTGCATGTGTTTTCGAGTGATCTGAAACTCAGGTGTGCTCTGGATTCGATCAACCCGCAGCTCTTGACTGTCTTAATTGAGCCTAGCCTGAAGTGGCCTTCGCGAGGACTAGCGGATTCTTTACACCGAAATTTAATGTCCGAAGCTTCGTGCTATGCTATGCTAAATTTCAATTACTGTCCTCAGTACCTGTGACAATTTTGGGAAATGACGTGGTTATAATGCTGAGAGCATGCAGCTTCCTGAAGTGAATGTCCTCTTTTCAATGTATTTGCTGTGGATTCTGCTCTCTGCTAACAAAATGTAAAGGACTGTGCTGTATGGAGCCAAGACGGTTTGTATAATATGCTTAAAGGTATGTACCCACCGAGGTCTTTACGGCTCCGCTCCATTCCCCCCAAGACTCGTGGCTTCGTGAAATGGATGTATTCCTCATTCTGCGGACAGAATATAAAGGACTTTGCATTGTGGAGCCATGGCGGTCTGTATACGTACCCACCGAGGTCTTCACGACTCCGCCGTACTCCACTCCACCCAAGGCTCTACGGCGTAGCTAGCGGAGCGCGGGGTTGCCGGAGAAGTCATCAGAGGGGTCGGGTTACTGTGATGTTTTCCCATGTCTCCCGCCCCATGGGCTAAGGAAAATATTGCTCCTGCTGCCACCCGGGACGCCTCTTCACTCTGTTTAGTAGACATGCGAGTCCTGGCTCTAACGACCTGTTTGGTTATGCTCTCTGGCACCGGATGCCTTGGAATGTCAGCGAGAGAGAGAGAGAGAGCGAGAGAGAGAGAGAGAGAGAGAGAGAGAGAGAGAGAGAGAGAGAGAGAGAGAGAGAGAGGGAGAGAGAGCGAGAGAGGGAGAGAGAGAGAGGGGGGTGGGGTGGAGAGAGAGGGAGAGTGAGTGAGAGACAGACAGGGGAATGAAGAACGTATTCGTGTCCTAAGGATGGTACATCTGTCAGCCCCTGTGACATTTGTTTGGTGTCAGTTATTAAAGTTTACTTTATGTCAATTTTGTTCAAAAGGACGGTACCCGTGACAAACAACAACAACAACAACAACAACAACAACAACAACAACAACAACAACAAATGCCAGCATTCAATTCTATTGTTAGCTGGTACCGAAACGCTCATATCCCAGGGGTAATATAATTATGACAAATGAATAAAAATGCTTCGCGCGTGACGTTATGTATCTAAACAGCACGTGCAGCACGGTGTTATAGAGCAGACGACCCGGATAAAGAGGCCGTTGACAAGGAGCTGAAGTATCAGCGCTCGCCCTTTCCCCTGTGTGGTTTACATTTTTTAAAAATCTGTTGACCTCAGTTGCATGCAGATTGTGTCTGCCCTTCTAGTTCTCTTTGTGTGTGTTAAATATCTTCCATCTTTTTTTTAAATACGTTTTGTTTTTTTTAACAAGCGGGAACTATTCTGCCCTTTTCCCTGGCTTGTCAGCCCCGGTTCCACCCACTTTATAGACTGAAGGTTACATCTCTGTGGTTCCACCAGAGACTATAGAGTATACATCTGTAGACTCTATAGTCTCTGGTTCCACCCACTATATAGACTGAAGGTTACATCTCTGTGGTTCCACCACAGAGACTATAGAGTATACATCTGTAGACTCTATAGTCTCTGGTTCCACCCACTATATAGACTGGAGGTTACATCTCTGTGGTTCCACCCATTATAATTATAGACTGGAGGTTACATCTCTGTGGTTCCACCCATTATAATTATAGACTGGAGGTTACATCTCTGTGGTTCCACCCATTATAATTATAGACTGGAGGTTACATCTCTGTGGTTCCACCCATTATAATTATAGACTGGAGGTTACATCTCTGTGGTTCCACCCATTATAATTATAGACTGGAGGTTACATCTCTGTGGTTCCACCTCCTCGTCATCGCCTCGCAAAGTCGGTGTCTGCGAGACGAGATGAAAGGGCCAGGACCTCATTTTCATCGCCAATAAAAAGTGGCGACCCGCTCTGCTGCCGAGACGTGTGTGTGTGGGATTGTTTGAAATGTAGGCATCATCGGCAAGACGTTTTGCGGGCGCCGTTCTGCCGCGAGCCGTCCCTGCCCCTGTGTTTCAGCACGTAACTCTCTGGATTTCACTTTACACCCCAAGGTTATACAGTGGATATTTAAGCAAAGATTGCGTACATTCCATTTCATTTCCTTTTTTCATTTCCATTATTCAATTGGTTTGAAAATTCGGGTCGCTTCCTCCCAGGGGAAAGATAGCGCCACCAACAGTCGCGCTACTCAGGTGTATGCGTGTAATCAGCCACCTTCATTGATTGCAGAATGACCGAGATCTTTAACGTACCAATGTGATGACACGGGGTTGGAAGATAGAAACCGTCTCTGAGTCAGCACCTAACGTTTACCTGGAATCGAATCCATGACCCAAGGATCACAAATGAAGTGCTCTACCAACTGAGCTACCAGGCCCCCGATATAGGCGCAGTGACTTAATTTATGAATTGGTGACTGTAAATAGCGTACCATGCATGTTAGTCATTGTGTTGCTTCGCTGGATATACCTTTTGGCATCGGAGAAAGAATGTGCTTGGGCTTATCTGGCGATGAATCAGGGCTAATGACGGGCGACGGTGCCAGGGGCAGAGGAAATGAGAGGAGACAGTGGGGAGGATGTGTGAGACAGCGCTGCTCGGTGGAAGCGGCTGATGACACGGGTGTTATAAACTGTTGTGACACCGCGAGACGCGCTGCTCGTGCTCTGCTCGGCCCCACATCCACAGCTACTTCATCAGCACTAACGAGCGGGCTTGTTGTGGCTGTGTGTGTGTGTCACTGTGTGTGTGCCTGTTTGTCTGTCTGTCTGTCTGTCTGTCTGTCTCTCTGTATCTGTCTGCCTTTCTGTCTGTCTTTCTATCGTTCGCTCTCTCTCTCTCTCTCTTTTTCTCTCTCTCTCTCTCTCTCTCTCTCTCTCTCTCTCTCTCTCTCTTTCTTTCTTTTCTCTGTCTTCTCTCTCTCTTCCTCTCTTTCTGTCTCTCTCTCCCTCATTGATTGATTGTCTGCTCTGTTTGTCTGTCTTCTTCTTCTTTTCGATCGCCGATCACACTTGGAGTCCAGATCTTGAGATATAATTAGTGGTCCTCTGCAGCGCAGCCACTGGCCCGTACAGCTTGTTGTGCAGGGACTCCGGCAATGGCCAGATTTCCTCTCTCAGCACCTGGTGGTTGCTGCAGTCTCGTAGGATGTGGGCCGTGTCCTGCTCTGCTTCTCCACAAGAACACATGGGGGAGGGCACAACATGCAGCATCCCGTGGAGATGCTGGTTAAGTCTGTTGTGTCCCGTTCTCAGGCGGAAGATGACCACCTGCTGTGGTCTGGATAGCAGGTGGTAGCTGTCCTGTGGCTGGGGCGTCCTGTGCAGAGACTTAATGATGGTCTTCATCTCTGTCAGGCTCACAGGGTTGTTCTCTTGCTCATCTTCTGCACCCAGCTTTGCCATCCTGTCCGCCTCTTCGTTTCCTTGTACACCACAGTGGGAGGGGATCCATTGCAGTACTGTCCTCAGGCTCGTGATGTTGTGGAGAGCGTGTTCCAGCTGAGGCAGTTTGCTACTGGTCATTGCTTGTAGTACTGACAGAGCGTCAGTCAGGAAGACCACCTGGTTGTCATGGTTGACTCTGTCGTTGATGGTGTATGCTGCATGGATCAGTGCTTGTACCTCAGCTCTGTAGTTTGTACAGTGGAGGCCTGTTGGTATAGCCTCTGCTTGCCTCTCTCCACTGGGGTACTGGACATACACCCTTGCTCCTCCATTTTTGACGGCCTCTGTGGCTGACCCATCAGTATACACCCGTATCCATGCTTCTTGGGGGTACCTTTCTTCAAGCATGGCAAGAGTCAGGGCTTTTTTTCGTCGCATTGCTCTGCTCGTCCTTTGTTGTGAGGTAGGGGACACTGGTCTGTATGTCCAGGTTTCCTTGTCTGTCTTCCCAGGGAGGGGCGTCAAGGCAGTTGATGCGTAGTGTTGTGGTTTGTTGGAGTGCGCCGTGCGGCCCAACACATACGTCTTCAGCACTCGAGGTTTCTGTCAGGGTTACCTCACCTTAGCTCATGGCCCAAGGACCTGCCCTGTGAGCACAAGGTTGGTCCATATTAGTCTGGCCTCTACCTTTCGACCTGTCCAGCTTGGGAAGCCCTTCCAGGAGTTTACGCTCCCGCTGGCATAGCTCTTAGGGTCACCGAGACACGCAAACCACCACACCACGTTAAGGAATGGACCATGTGGTGGCTGTTTGTCTGTCTTGTCCGTCTCTGTTTTCTGTCGTCTCCCTCTTTTCTCCATCTTTTTGTCTGTCTGTCTGTCTGTCTGTCTGTCTGTCTGTCTGTCTGTCTGTCTCTTGCTCTGTCTGTCTCTTGCTCTGTCTGTCTCTCTCTGCCTGTCTCTTTCTCTGTGTCTCTCCCCCCCCTGTCTCCCTGTCTCTGTTGTGAAGGGATAGGGGGGGGGGGGGGTGTTAATAAGATTAAGGATAAGATTTTAAATACTGCTGTTAGGTGACCATCATGGACCTAATGTGACTATAAATTGTGGGTAATTAACGACGAGAGTCTGTGAAGACGATTTGTTTCCCTCCATCTATTTCTGTTTATTTCGCTTATATTATATCAATTACTTGTTTTAATACATATACTTGTAGGCAAGGAACCAAGATTACCACGGAAATCTGAATCGTTACAGTATAGGGACAGAGGAAATGTTTAGCTTTAGGGGCAACACAAGACAGGTCCTGAGAGAGGAGAGAAGATAAACTGAACGAGCCATGATAAAAACAGTTTGTAAGAATCAAATAACCACATCCTGGAATAAACACCCGGAGGAGCAATTAAGAGCTCACTTCCCGAAGAAGGGGGAAGCTCTTTGGGTGGAGTAAGAACCACTGAGTTACGCGCCTCACTGGCGAAGCAGAAAAAATTTGGTTAATAAAATAATAACCACATAAGCTCATCACACGATGCCAGAGCCTTGCCTGAGACAACGAAGGAGGAAGTGAGGAGCCAGACAAAGTCCGGGGGGAGACAGGGGGTGGGGGGGGGGGGGACGCGATGAGAGCTGGGGGCGGTAATAGGCGGAGGATTAACGAGGTAGGTGCACACCCGGCCTCCCACCTCGCCCTATTGCCTGCAATCAGAGGGCTACTCTGTGGCTTGAGCTTTCTGATGCAAGGTTGTACATTGTTTATGTGATAGACCTAAAGGAGGGTAACTAGTGTGATGGCCACTGCCATGTAAACTGAGAAAAGAAACGATATTACATCAGTTACATTAGATAGCAATAACCAACCAAATAACCAAATGTGATGCACGGGCTACTCGTCCTGGGAAGGGGCTACACGCACGGTGATTAGCAGTTGCTTGCTTTTATAAAGTACAATGTGCCCCTCATTTTGTGATACGTGTATACATTTCCTTTACACGTTCCAGTAACTATATCCGTTCTTGGTTTAAACAAAATGTTATTCAGAATTTCTTCGCATGAAACAATTCAAAACATACAACTAGGACACGCATATCCTTTCTTGCCTTTTGATTTGTTGATAACTTGAATGATTTAACTGCTGTTATAGAGCAGTGCAAAAAAAAAAAAAAAAAAAAAGTGTGATGAGACTTCCGTTTGTCTGTCTGCAAGAAACTCCCTGTATTCATTGTATTCACTCTTAAATGAAGCATTTTGAACCCACTTTCTGGAACCAATTTTAATAGTTGTGTGAATTAGTACATAGTTCCACTAGCAAAAGTAGCACACATGGTAAACACTATTGGATCACTCCAGTTCAGAATGTTAAACATTCAAAAAGTACTCTGAATCATGATGGTAGAGTAGCGGTTAGTCCTAGCGCCATCCTGCAGTGCAAGACAAAGTTCTGTCTTTGTTGCAAGTTGAGGATTACAGAGATGAAAGGTGGAGCTCTAATGTTCTAATCTCTCCCAGATAGCTTCCAGTTCCGATGATGGGTCCCTGTGCTGTCTGGTTGTCGGCCGTCAGTCGTATCCATAAAGATGATAATTCCCACCTGGGTTGGTCGTTAAACGGGTCATCAGTAGCGGAACAAACAGCAGCACAGGGAGGCAATAGAGCGTGACGGACGGTGCGACTGAACTCGGTTGATATGGTCTGTTGATGGTGCTTGGCTGGTCCTCAGGGAGTAACACTGCATGGCTCTGCTGGAACATGATACTGGGTTGGCATCTATATAGCAGTGGAAGTAGGTACTGTAGCTGGGAGAAACATTGCATGGTTCTGCTGGAACATGATACTGGCTTAGCATCTACAGCAGTGGAAGTAGGTACTGTAGCTGCGCTATGGATTTCATGTGTAAACTTTATACTGCACTGAGAGCCAACACCGTGCCACTTTTGATGACGTGGAATAAGAGCGAGAGAGAGAGAGAGAGGGGGAGGGAGGGAGGGAGAGATGGGGAGAGAGAGAGAAAGGGGGGGGGGGGGGAGGGAGAGATGGGGAGACAGAGACAGTTTGACAAAACCTGGAGATTCACCTCACCAGGATGATGTAATCTTTCTCATTTTCTCATTGAGAAAACAGGCTAGCAGATAAACTATAGAGAAGCAAGTATAGGCAAACATGCAAAGGTATTCGACTATAAGAATATATTATATGATTCAAGTATAAAAGCGTTTAGCTTTCTTTGCATGAAAGAGTGGAAGTGGCGTCAGCGTATCTGGAGGGCGACAGTTACCCGGCGGCTCACTTTGAAGATCACAAGCAGCAAGCCCTGGTCTGGGTTTGATCACCTTTGATTCCGATAATAATTATTATTCCCCCCTCCAGCTCTGCCGCTGACTGCATACAATTGGAGCATCTCTGCTGCATGCGCAGTCCATAACGTTAGCCAGGAATGGCGCCGTGCGTCACGCGGGTACACGCGCCACCTGCTTGCACGTTTGATGCAGGTGAAGCACGCGCACACTGTGTGCCCTCAGGCCACTCACAGACATTGGAGCCACTTTATACACCTCTTTCTCTCAAGGGTCAGGCTTTTGTTGTGACTTCCAGTGCTGGGATTTCAAAGGGCTAGGGGACTGATAAAGCTGGGAATTTGCTCTCAGACTTGCAGGAATCTTTATGGTTTGGGAATCGGACCCTTCAAAGCCGGAGGCTTGAGAGGCGTGGTTACATCTTGATCTGGTTTCCGCCTTTATGTTACCCCTGCGTTATGTCCCTCGCGGGCAGTTACAATAATGTAATCATGATGGTTCCTTTGAAGGTGAGGAGGGGGATGTTGGTGATAGTCACCAGCCCTTGTTGACACACAATCATTTCAAGCAGAAATCGTATCTCCATGCAGGTTGATTTACATTATTGTCCTACGAACATGAGGCAAATTAATTAATTGTTATAACACACCTTTCTGATTTGTCGGTTTGTCATGCTTAGACCGTGCTCATCACTTTTATTTAAGCTTGCACGTCAGAGACCAAATAACAACAACAACAACAAGAACAACAACAATCACATCAGGAAGTGCATCATTCCCTCTTATCTGGCTTTTCTTTTTTTTTCATTTTTTTTGGACCTCAGTTGCATGCAGGCTGCTTCAACTCCTTTTTTTGCCGGATTTTTTTGTTTGTTTTTGTTTTTTTGTTTGTTTGTTGTTGTGGTTTTGTTTAAAGCGGGGAGCATCCTTCTTCCTTGGTCTTTTTCTGTATAACATAATCAACTTTATATTATACAAAACATAAACTTCTGTCTAATGTTTAACTCTAATTCCAATAAAATACGTAAGTCTAACTTCTTCCCATACTTAAATTTTCCTATGGTCATTTTTGTTATCAAAATACAATAATTTATAAAATAAATTTGATCGTTTTTTAAATTTTCATTCCAAAAACCAAATAATATATCTGTTTCATTCAAAGTTATATTATAATAAATTTGCTTATAAATAAAGTCTGTACATAGTTTCCAAACGTTCCTCGCCTCTTGACAATGAAACAAGTCGCGTAAGGCGAAAACACAACATTTAGTCAAGTAGCTGTTGAACTCACAGAATGAAACTGAACGCAATGCCATTTTTCAGCAAGACCGTATACTCGTAGCATCGTCAGTCCACCGCTCATGGCAAAGGCAGTGAAATTGACAAGAAGAGCGGGGTAGTAGTTGCGCTAAGAAGGATAGCACGCTTTTCTGTACCTCTCTTTGTTTTAACTTTCTGAGCGTGTTTTTAATCCAAACATATCATATCTATATGTTTTTGGAATCAGGAACCGACAAGGAATAAGATGAAAGTGCTTTTAAATTGATTTCGACAATTTAATTTTGATAATAATTTTTATATATTTAATTTTCAGAGCTTGTTTTTAATCCAAATATAACATATTTATATGTTTTTGGAATCAGAAAATGATGGAGAATAAGATGAACGTAAATTTGGATCGTTTTATAAATATTTATTTTTTTTCACAATTTTCAGATTTTTAATGACCAAAAGTCATTAATTAATTTTTAAGCCACCAAGCTGAAATGCAATACCGAAGTCCGGGCTTTGTCGAAGATTACTTGACCAAAATTTCAACCAATTTGGTTGAAAAATGAGGGCGTGACAGTGCCGCCTCAACTTTCACGAAAAGCCGGATATGACGCCATCAAAGACATTTATCAAAAAAATGAAAAAAAACGTTCGGGGATTTCATACCCCGGAACTCTCATGTCAAATTTCATAAAGATCGGTCTAGTAGTTTAGTCTGAATCGCTCTACACACACACACACACAGACACACGCACATACACCACGACCCTCGTCTCGATTCCTCCTCTACATTAAAACATTTAGTCAAAACTTGACTAAATGTAAAAAGAAGTGCTCAAGTGTATCCAGTTCATTACAAACTTCACAATTATTAGTTTGACATAAACCCATCTTGTTTAGTAAAATATTCGTTGGGTAAATTCTGTGTAACATTTTCCAATGAAGCAGACGCAGTCGTACTTCTTTTGTACAATTAACAGCTAACAGCCAGTGTCTTGATTCCAGAGCAACATTATGCTTTCTTTGCCAAAAAGAACAGGCGCTCGGAGTTTGTACCTCGAAATTAACCAAAACAGTTCTTATTTCCCTTGGTGTAATATTACCAATACGAGTCAAACCCTGCAACAGAACATATCGGTATAGCAATGCTTTAATCAGTTTTGTTTTAAGTGCTGTACATAAAGCATTATACTCAAATTGTCTGGCTGGTTTATGACCAACCTTTTGACATAATTCTTCAAATGAAATCATGTCACCGATTTCATTCACGACATCCTTCACATGACATTTAGCCTCTTATCTGGCTTAATAATTATATCTGACCACAGCCAGAAATAAAATTGACCACAGAACAGGAATTCAAGGTATCAATGTTTGAATGAAATCTCGGGGCTTCTAAAGACACGGAGGGAAGAGATTATCATCGGAATGACCACCTTGACAGAGAAAGTAATGGAGTTCACCAAGCTCAATAGCTTGACCACCTGGTTTCATTTTCCAAGACGGATCATTGTGGAAGCCAGTGCATGCATCACTATGACGGCTTACTAGCGCCAAAACTAAAAATTAGTAATTAACCCGTGAAAGTTACTAATTTTCACGAGAAAATTACAATTTTGACGGGAAAATTACTAATTTTCACGTGTTAATTACTAATTTTCTAGTGTTAATAACTAATTTTCAAGTGTTAATGTCTAATTTTCAGTTTTGGCTCGCTTCCTGACGGCTTACTAGTGCCAAAACTAAAAATTAGTAATTTTCACGCGTTAATTACTAATTTTCTTGTACCTCGTGACTGTGGGGGCTCAATGCGCATGCGCGACTGTTTCACCTGCCAGAGCAAAACATCCTTCGATTCGAAACTTTTCTGGTCCATAGTTCTTTATTTAGATGTAAATTAACACTAAGAGTTGAGCGCATATGTAGATAACCGTGACATACAACTGTCTGTCCGAAAACTTGTTGAATAACGAATTCTATCGAAAGATATTTGTGAAAGTGTGTGAGTCTCGATGAAGAGATCCGTCTGCAAGTCGTCGGACCTTTTGCACATGTCCGACCGGCCGCCATTTTTCCTCTCTCGGTTCGAACATTTTCGGATCGATTGTCCTTCCCTAATACACTTTTAAGCAAATGTATGAGTGTGGTAGTGGAAACAAATATGAAGTACAGCTGTCTGCCTGACAACTTGTCGAATAAGGAATTATATTGAAAGATATCTGTGAAAGTGTGAGACCACAGCCGATCAAAAGTCCGTCTGCTACGAACAGCTTCTAAAGACACGGAGGGAAGAGATTATCATCGGAATGACCACCTTGACAGAGAAAGTAATGGAGTTCACCAAGGCGGATCATTGTGGAAGCCAGTGCATGCATCACGGTATCAGGGCCTCCCGGACGGTATGTCGTCACCAATTAACCTCAGGGAAGCAGCGGCTGGAACGCCAGGCCGTCACGGACTGGTCAGCCCTTCATCGAAGGCAGGTGTGTGGCGCTGGTCCTGTCTCCTCTCGTTTGGCCATCCTCGGGGATGCCACAGATCTGACCGCTGATTGCTGTCCGGTTTTCCCCCTGGTCCAGTCCTGGACAGGAAATGAGCGGAATTTTTGTGTCAAGGATCTTGTTGGCGGGCATGGTTTTGAATAAGTTCACGACGTACGAGGGAGAGGGGGGAGGAGTTGCGGGGGGGGGGGGGGGGGGGGGGGGGGAGGAGCGACAGAAACACTGACAAAAAGCAGACACAGACAGAATCGACATCATCATTTTCTTTTTCATAATTTTTGTCATGCATATAATAATATAATTATATAGAGAACAGCAGAGATAACGGTGGGAGTCGACTGGGGAAGTGTGTGTGTGGGGGGGGGTATCTTTTGTCAGTTGTATCTGCCTCTTCTTGCACATAATTTTGGACATACATACAAGCTTGAGAAAGACAGACAGACAGACAGACAGAGATTCAGAGTATTGCACGTTTTTTACGAGCACTAATAAACAACTTTCTAAGGCTCAGAAGCCCCCAAGGGGTTGTGTTTGTTGTCGCTGCTGCGAATCACAGTGTGTAAGCTCCAACGAAAATGATGATGAGAATGCACGAGAACGGAATGACCATTAGTTAACTACTGGTATCAGCTAGTGTATATATATTATATAGTGTGACAACGACAATCTTCGGGAAATCTGTCTCTGACAACGCAAGGCTAATGCAGTAATGAATACCAGTCTGTTGTCTGTTTGAAGAAGAGGTGCTAACGAATATGTTGTGACATAAACTGAAGTGTGACTAGTTTATTTAAAGGGAGAGGTGTCAACAACTGGATATTGTGACACTGACCGAGGTCATACAACGACACATAGTTTATTTTCTGTTACAACCGTTTGAATGGTAGTGTTTATTGTTGAACTGTCTGTTGTGACACTCAGTGACCGGGGTCATTCAACGACACATAGTTTATTTATTTTACAACCGTTTGAATGATGGTGTTTATTGTTGAACTGTCGGTTGTGACACAGACGAGGTCGAGGGTCATACTGCTACGCATAGTTTATTTCTTTTACACTACGCGCATAATGGTACTGCGGCCACCGACAGGAAGTATTTGTTTATTTGATTTCACTCGTTTGTAACGTTCTTAAAACGTTATTGCTGCCACACTCAAACATGACTCGTTTGTGTAAAAAAAAAAGGGGGGGGGGGAATTGAGGGGAGGGGGGGGGAGACTTGACGTCCTCACCGGGAATTTCCTATTGGGAACATGTGGTGATATGCTAAAATCGTTTGTGTAATTCTTGTATCTCTTCTATATACCACATGTTCCCCTAATATAAGGGTACTTTGACCCCACTCAAAACATGACTCGTTTGTTTATTTGATATGTCTCTTCTGCAACGTTCTCATAACGGTACTGCGACCACAGGCGGGACCGGGGAAGCGTTTGTTTATTTGTTGTATCTCTTTAACAACGTTCTCATAACGGTACTTATGACCACACTCAAGACATGACTCATTTGTTTATTTGTTGTGTCTTTTCTATGCAACGTTCTCAGAACGGTATACTGCGGCGCCAGGTAGTATTCGTTTGTTTATTTGAAGGACAATCGTTAATTAGTGTTAATGACTCCACCTTTCGCACCCGTGCGGTCTTTGTGTGGGTCAGCTCGGCGCGGGTCACGTTTAGCACGTGCTTGAGAACGACGTCCAAGGGAGAGGAGAGGTTTTGATGAGTCCCTTGACCGCCAGCAGGTAATGGATGTGCGTGATAACGGCGACCTGACCTTGGCCGGTATGCAAGAGTGGAGGTTAGAGACTTTAGTCCGGGTTAAACTGTGCCCTCAATGCAGTGTATCCCGGCCTAAAGTCTCTAAACTCGCCTTCTTCATTATCATAACGGCCCAGATGGTGACTTGCACTGCACTCAATGCATGGTCTTGTCCCAAAAAGATTTTAATCCATAGAAGACGAATTGTTGCTACTTACTTTGATGAGGTCAACAAGGGGAAAAAGCTAAAGACTTGTTTTCAATTTTTTTTATTGGCCTTTTTAAAAGAGGATTCAGACTCCGAAGACAAAATATAACTGCCCGGATGAAGAAGACTTCTAACAATGTACAAGTTTGCAACTTTGCAAAGTTGTACGTTTTTAGAAGACTCATCCCATCGGTTAAAACTGCCTGTTGTTAAATTTCTTCAGGTCTGTTTCAATGTTTACTCCAATCCTGCTGCAGAAGTGCTATGATCTCGAGCGCAGAGTGTAATATCAGTGTTATATCAGCAGCGACTGTGATATCGGTGTGAATGTTTTCCGCACCGTGTCAGCGCCGTGGCTGTGGCGGGTGGCAATTAGGGATTGCGTGTCTGTGGGGCCAGGCGGGGAGTCTGATAGTGCTAGTCCTTACTGACATACAGGAACACACGCACGCATGCAAACATACACGCGCACACACATGTGCGTAGGCACGCACGCATGCATGCATGCACGCACGTACGCACGCACACACACAGACACACACAGACACACACACACTCACATACACGCACGCACATACGCACGCACTCGTACACTCGCACATGCAGAAAGAGAGAGAGATGCGGGGAGGGGGGGGAGAGAGAGAGAGAGAGAGAGCATGCGCATTATTTTGTTAATTATGGTTGACCTCAGCCGAACTGAAACATAATGCTCGTTTGATTTATATCTAAGGACAAAGCCATGAAAGCAAAACCAATTTAGTATAACGTAACTGTAGCCATTTACTCCTTTACTTGGGCGTGTGCTTAGTTACAGGGCTGGGCGGATGGAACCTGACACACAATTATTTCCTGAGAAAAAGAATGAAGGTCCTAACACCGCGTGCACCTTTATCAGCAGCCAATTTTCGCCTTGTCTACGCATTGTCTCTGCCACTTGCAGGCTGTCGCTCCAACAGTTTCACGTCCACTGACTGCAGGGATTGGCTCTACCTTGCTGATGATGGTCGTTTACAGTGGAACCCCCATTTGAACACCCCCCCCCCCCCCCCCCCGAATTAAGACTTCCCTCATTTTGACGACCTTGCTTTTTTCAGATTTTCGGTTCATAACCTCTGTAAATTTACCCCCGTTTTAAGACTCCCTCCCTTTTAAGACTCCCTTCAAGACTCCCTCGCCTGCCTTAGTTTGTGCACGTATTAGAAGACCACAGGCCAAACGGCCCCCCGCGGGTTAGGTGGAGTCCCATATTGGTTGGGACGAGAAAGAATTTACTCGATGCTCCCCAGCATGTCATAAGTTTATTATCTGTGGTGATCTCAACGCTGATTGTACTGTTAACCCCCCGTTTCATCTGCGGGAATTAATTAACACAAACAGTTTATCTCAGTTGATATCAGAACCCACTCGAATAACCGATACTTCGTCAACTATAATTGATCTGGTATTAACTCTGTGTCCTAACTTGGTAAAAAGAGTTGGTATTCTACCACCTGTATGCAATGACCACTCGCGTCCTTTTGTATATTTGAATTATGACTGTTCATTCAAACGAACACTACATAATTATTCCAAAATCGATGTTGACAAGTTGTTGCAAGATATGGAAAGTGTAGATTGGAATAATATAGTCGATTTAGAATCCATTGATGACGCCGCTGAAATGTTTTCCGATAAGTTAATGATGATAGCTAAAGAGTGTATGCCTGTAAAGGTAGTGACAATGAACGGACACGATGTTGTATGGATCACCGAGGAAATCAAAAAGTTGATAGGAAAAAGCAATATATTCACGCATAAGCCAAACGTCTGGATACGGTATGGTGCTGGTCTCTTTTCCGACGGTTGAGAAATAATTTGACTGATGTTATAAGAATCCCCCCGCGGGTTAGGGGGAGGAATTTACCCGATGCTTCCCAGCATGTCGTAAGAGGCGACTAACGGATTCTGTTTCTCCTTTTACCCTTGTTTCTTGTATAGAATATAGTCAATGTTTGTAAAGATTTTAGTCAAGCAGTATGTAAGAAATGTTAAGTCCTTTGTACTGGAAACTTGCATTCTCCCAGTAAGGTCATATATTGTACTACGTTGCAAGCCCCTGGAGCAATTTTTTGATTTGTGCTTTTATGAACAAGAAACTATTAACAAGTGGCTCTATCCCATCTCCCCCCTTTCCCCGTCGCGATATAACCTTCGTGGTTAAAAACGACGTTAAACACCAAATAAAAAAGATGTTATAAGAAAAAGGAAAGAAGAGCACATTAGGGAACTAGAAAATAGAATATTGTCACCTCATAATTTTGGCAATAAAGACTGGTGGAAGGTAGTTAACTCTTTTTTTAAAAAGAAAGGAATGAGTACAAATGAGATTCCGCCAATTGAAAGCAATGGAATTGTTTATTACTCTGCAGAGGATAAAGCCGAGGTTTTTAATGAAGCATTTCTACGACAGTCGCATATACAAGGTCATGATGATGACGTTCCACCAGTTGAAGAAGAGCCTATTTCCATTACTCCTCTCGTGATAACTACCGAAATGGTGTACGATGATCTAAACAACCTCGATGTTAGGAAAGCAGTAGGTCCTGATTTGGTTCACAATAAACTTCTTAAACTTGCTGCTTGTATTATTTCAAATCCGCTTGCAACCCTATTCCAGAGATCGTTGGCTGAGGGAAAGTTTACGAAAATTTGGAAAGTAGCTCATGTGAATCCCATTTATAAGAAAGGTGAACAAGAACACTGTAGTAACTATCGTCCGATTTCATTACTCAGTTGCATTGGAAAATTATTCGAAAAATGTGTTCAAGCCCATGTTTTTCCATATCTCATAGAGAATGATTTATTAACGGTTTCTCAGTCAGGGTTTATTCCTGGTGATTCAACTAGTTTTCAGTTGTTGAGTATGTATGACGATTTTTGTCAATTCTTAGATAAGCAGTTGACGTCTCAGGATGTTTTCTGTGATATATCAAAAGCCTTCGACAGAGTGTGGCATAAGGGTTTGTTGCATAAATTATATGCAATAGGCATGCATAAGAGGTGTTTTATTAAAATGGTTTGAAGATTATTTGACAGGCAGGTTACAAGCCGTTGTTATCCAAGGCAGGAAATCGACATACGGACGTGTTTGTTCAGGTGTTCCTCAAGGTTCTGTTCTGGGGCCCTTGTTGTTCCTTGTGTACATTAACGATATTTTCATTGATATCGAATCTGTCATTAAACTTTTTGCTGATGATACCAGTTTGTATTTATCTCTAAATGATGCAAACACGCGGACACAGATCTTAAATGCAGACTTAGCCAAAATTGCACACTGGGCAGAAAAATGGAAAGTTAATTTCAATAATTTAAAAACAGATTTGATGACCTTTTCTAGAAATAGAATGCCTGAAACCCTTCCTCTTGTATTTGATGGAACAATTCTGAGAGAAAACCACGTTCACAAACATCTTGGTGTACTGATTCAGAGCGACTGCAAATGGGAATCACATGTTCAGTCAATTATATCTAAAGTACGTGTTCTTCTCTCATGTTTTCGGTCCTATAAGTATCGCCTTAGCCGAAAGGCACTTGAACTTATGTATAAATCTTTTATTATTCCCCATTTTGATTTTTCTGACGTCATTTGGGACAATGTTTCTGACAGATTAGCTACTTTATTAGAAAACTTGCATCTTGATGCCATAAGAACCATTATAGGTGCAGTTTGTGGCACGAGTCACCAGAAATTGTACGATGAATCAGGATTTACAACACTGAAGGAGAGGCGAAAAAGACACAAATTGATTTTGTATTTCAAATTAGTTAATGCACGCGTGCCACCATACTTACTAGAACGTCTGCCTCCTCTCGTTGCTTCTGTGAACCCTTACCATAGACGAAGACCACTTGACAGACAGACTCCCCACTCTCGAACTGAACTGTATAAAAAGTCATTTTTTCTGTCTTCGACTTCCCTGTGGAATGAGCTTCCAGATACTGTAAAACAACTTAATTCTATTGGGTTATTTAAAAAAAAACGTATTAGTTCTGACGATTCTGTTGTTCCCTCGTATAGATACACATCTGATCAAAAATCAGAAATTATCCATTGCAGACTGAGATTGAGGATCAGCAATCTAAATAGTGATCTATTTGACAGACATTTAATTCCCGACCCGTCATACACTTGTGGTTATCCTGTTGAAAATGCGGAGCACTATATTTTTCATTGCCCCTTATCTCTTCAAATACGTGAAGTCACCTTGTCAACACTGCCCAACTATGATATGCTAACCGCTGATGATTTTCTGTATGGCAATAGAGACAAGTCAGACAGCGAAAATGCATTGATATTTGACCAGTTATTCAGGTTTATCTTATTAAGCAAACGTTTTGAATAATGAATGCATTTATCTCATCCATGTTCGAAACGACCATGTGCAGTACTGTTTACATTTCCTTGTTCTGGTAGTATTCTATTTTCAACCATGTGGAAGTCATTGTATGCGTGTGTGTGCGTGTGAGTGTGCGAGCGCGTGTGAGTACTGTTGTTAGTTTAGCATTGTGTTTTTTGTTCCTTTTATTGTTAAATGTTTGTCTACCATAATTTACCATTATTATTTTGACATTATTTCAAACTTGTTAATATTAAAATCGTCCGCCAAATTTCATTTGCTTTTAAGAGTACGCTCATAAGCCTAGCTTGTTGTGCTCCATGTTCCTTATTTCATGTATGCGGCAATAGTTCCAATGAAATTTATTGAATAAACTTGTTTAAACCAAGACTCCCTCCGTTTTAAGACTCCCTCCGTTTTAAGACCTGATCTTCTAAGTTTGTTTGAGGTCTTAAAAGGGGAATTCCACTGTAAACGATTTAACAATGGATGAATAGGGACACCATCAGTTTAGTCCTCTCTGTTTTTGCGTTATTATATTGCAAAACTGTCCGTACTTGCATGTTCATACTTTTCCAGGCAACTCAGTTTCGGCAAAGTCTTGGGCTCAAAGTCCCACAGGCTTTTAAACAATTTTTTTTTAAATAGCACTGTTACACGATGAAATCTCAGTTTCATTTCATGCTCATTCTTTTGTTACAAAAACAGTTTTAACAAAAGAGCAATGGGCCAAACCGCTGCCATAAAGCATGTCCTTGACTTGAGCGAAGTCCACTACGCAAAGTATGCTTTGCGAAGCTGGCCGCAGGAAGCTTTAGCACTGAGTTTTTGGTAAAAAAAAAATTCGCGAAGTATTCGCAAAGTCGACTTCCGGCTCAATTAAAGACCGCCTTTAGATTGTATCAACGGTTCTGTTCTCTTTCTCCACGCCAGGACGTGTACAGTTAGATTGTATCAACGGTTCTGTTCTCTTTCTCCACGCCAGGACGTGTACAGTTAGATTGTATCAACGGTTCTGTTCTCTTTCTCCACGCCAGGACGTGTACAGTTAGATTGTATCAACGGTTCTGTTCTCTTTCTCCACGCCAGGACGTGTACAGTTAGATTGTATCAACGGTTCTGTTCTCTTTCTCCACGCCAGGACGTGTACAGTTAGATTGTATCAACGGTTCTGTTCTCTTTCTCCACGCCAGGACGTGTACAGTTAGAAGAAGCTTTTTCTCTTGTCTCAGCCTGCGTGTCTGTTTGCAAAATATATATCTTCCGTTTTATCGCGCTGTATTCGTGGCACTGCGGACCCAGGAACAGAATCGGGATAGGCGGTGCCACCGAGTCTGAGACTCATAGACACACGGGTGGTGGGTTTCTCTGCGCTCAGTGCGAGTGGGTGACATTGACACTGGTGACAAATTGTTTCTGTGTCTTTGCTACGTTTGTGGGTACAAGGTATGATGTGATGCTCTGTGAGACTGGCGAGACCTCAAACAGTAGTGCTGCAAGTTCGTCCGTCTGTCCGCCCGTTTGTTCGTCAGTCTGTTCATGTCTGTTTGAACGTCAGTGTTTTCTTTGCGTGACTGAACGTACTTTGATATTAAACGAGAGAAACGGGGTCTATGCGGCGGTGAATCAGTATTGTGTTTCATCAATGACAGTGTATGTTTGTTTATTGGTTCGTTTTGTTTGTTTTTGTCATCAGAATTATGATCATACTTGAAGCCGTCATCTGTGTTATTGATACTTCCTGCCTGCGTGCATGATATATTTAAAGCTGTACGATCCACGACAGTATGGCAGCGAAATTTCTCTATTCTCGTGCCATGACTGAATTCATAATATAAGCAGCGATCTTCTCTATGCCTTATGCCGCCTCCCTGATCTATCTATACCCATCTCAGTCCATACCTTTCTCGATACATTTTCGCTATCTGGATCCCCCGGCCTGAAGGCTATAGAGCGACTGGGGGAGCAAACAAATTGACCTGCCGCGCAGCCAGACACTTGATCGCACCTCCCAACTGCTGCAGACCCCCCCCCCCCCCAACCATCCAACACCCCTCCCATCTTCCACCTTTCTCCTCTCTTGATACGTATCCTCCCAAACGTTTCCACTGCTGATTTGGCCTCACAGATAATCGTTGCTCGACACCCTGGGTATAGCTTCTCTCACCCCCGCCCGACTTCATTCGTTCGGCTTTTTTTCTCTCGAGAAAACTAAAAAGATTGTTGTCAGGCCTTTGTTGACGGGAAAAGGTAGACATGAATTTCTATCTGAGCTTTTGATGTATTTTGAAGGGCAGCAAATTGTGTATTTTTATTGATGTTGACGTATGTTCTCTCACCACCCCCCCCCCCCCCCTACCACGACAACAATCTACCCACTCCCAACGTTTGTTTTTTGGCTTGTTTCGCAGACAAGATCCTTGTCGTGGTTGTCTGCTCGTTGGGCAAGACATACAGGACTTCTGAGGGGTTTTCAGAGACAGCAAATATTGTATCGCACGTGGGGCTGCAAGAAGGAAATTATTTGAAGAAAAAAGTACAAAAGGGTGTCGTATTTCGCGTGAAGATGAAACAAGGGGGGGAAAAATCATAGGCGAACACAAAAATATATGGATGTAAAGCGAAACTGGCTTGGCGAGACTGTGGCGCCCAGAACGTCGGAAGCTATGGTCTTTGCGCCGTGATAAATGCCTTCGGGGCCAGCAAAGAAAAACATTTTGCCACAACGATGTTTATCTCCCCGTGCCCCCCCCCCCCTTCCCACCACCACCCCCTTCCTCTCGGAAGCCGCATGATGGAAGATGGCGGTGCCGTCGTGTGACGTCGTAATGCCGCGGTGGCGTGCCAGCCCGTCACGTGATCGCATCTGATCGATTGTCCACGTCACAGCTGGTGCGCGCGCAGCCCGCGCCAGGAATCACGGGAATGGAGAGCGTGGAGGAACAGCTCAATATATCACGGGAGGAGTCGCGTTGTGGTCTGTGTTGGGGAGGAGCTTGGCCGCGGGGTAATGCATGGACATCCTCTGCAAATGGAGCCTGCCCACTCTCTTGGCTTTATGGCTTCGCTGCTGCGGTGGAGGGCTCAAGAATAAATCGTCGCTGTCACTGCCGTAGTCAGAACTTGTATTTTACCTGCTGCAGTAAAGCTCCGTGGCAGATGTAGGTATACTGTCTTATACCCTCCCCCCCCCTCCTCCCGCCTTTCTCCACCAGGCACCATCAAGGAATGTGTGTAGCATTGTTGAATTTATTTTATGTTACTATAACTGTTCTTATGGTCGGTTGTATATTGGGGATGGTGACATGGATTAAAACGTTCATGTCCCAACATTTTTATGTGCACACAAAGTCATGTGTATCCATCGAAGTTAAGCGACAGTTATCGTTGTCTACCCCCCCCCCCCCTTTCCCTTTATGTTTGTTTTTGAGTCACTTGAGAAAAAGTGACTCTATGTAATCGGTCAGTGTTAGTCTGTCCGGCCGGCCGTCCGGCCGTCCGTAGACACCACCTTAACGTTGGACTTTTCTCGGAAACTATCAAAGCGATCGGGCTCATATTTTGTTTAGTCGTGACCTCCAATGACCTCTACACTTTAACGATGGTTTCGTTGACCTTTGACCTTTTTCAAGGTCACAGGTCAGCGTCAAAGGAAAAATTAGACATTTTATATCTTTTCTCGGAAACTATCAAAGCGATCGGGCTCATATTTTGTTTAGTCGTGACCTCCAATGACCTCTACACTTTAACGATGGTTTCGTTGACCTTTGACCTTTTTCAAGGTCACAGGTCAGCGTCAAAGGAAAAATTAGACATTTTATATCTTTGACAAAGTTCATCGGATGTGATTGAAACTTTGTAGGATTATTCTTTACATCAAAGTATTTACATCTGTAGCCTTTTACGAACGTTATCAGAAAAACAAGGGAGATAACTAGCCTTTTCTGTTCGGCAACACACAACTTAACGTTGGGCTTTTCTCGGAAACTATAAAAGTGACCGGGCTCAAATTTTATGTGAACGTGACTCATTGTGTTGTGAATAGCAATTTCTTCCTGTCCATCTGATGCCTCATATAATATTCAGAACTGCGAAAGTGACTCGATCGAGCGTTTGCTCTTCTTGTTAGTTTTTGTTTTTGTAAGACTTGCGCATTGGTCGTGCACCGTCGCGATATAACCTTGAATGGTTGAAAACGACGTTAAACACCAAATAAAGAAAGAAAGAATTGGTCGTGCACAGTTTTTAGGGCTGTCCTATCCTTGTCACGATAGAGCATGATTATGCTTTCGGTACTTCACGATGACGTCATTGGACGTGTTTGAAGTTGACATCATCATGGACATTCAGGCAGGGGCTGAAAGGTCTCACGCTGGGTGTCAGTAGCCGAGAGTATCCATTGAGTCTGTGTTCACTTCTAATCATCAGTTCTACTGTGTTCACTTCTAATCATGGGTTCCCCCGGTGACTGCCCTTGTCATCCCGCGTTACACGATAGGTCGCCATGGGCCACTGCTCGCTTTCTCTGTTCACACCCCCGTCTCTTCCCGCCCCCCCGTCACACGGTTAGACGGGAAAAGATCATTGGAAGTGATCGGCCAACAAAACGCACGACCTGCGAACCGCGGACAGCACTCCATTAGCTTGACAAAGCCCGCAAAGGGAGGTGAACCCCGGGGAAACAATTAGCGCCACTCGGAGTTCTCTACCTTGCGGCCACTGGCCCGGTTTCGGCAAACCCAGTCTGAACGCTCTCGCGAACTCTCGGTCTCGTCGACCCAGACCGTACGATCTCGCCAACTCACGCTGTCATCTGTTTTTGTTGGCGACTTTACAAGTACGACTGCTATTGTCTCATTTTTGCAATGTTACACACACACACACACACACACACACACACACACACACACACACACAGGGCCCGGAGTAATGAGTACTCTACTCGTGTGTGTCTCAGTTTTGCAATGTTATACGTTCCAATATCTTTTTGGGGGTATTTTTTCACGAGCAAGAAACGTTCTTATAACTTTTATCATTGTACCTTTGTTTTTAGGAGTAAATCTATGCAGTTATCTATTGGAAGTTATAGGTTTTGAAACAGGCGTTTGATTTCCGCAAACCGTAGCAAAATCATTTTTCCCCCAATCGATCGACGAAATAATGCCAACCCAGACTGGTCGTTCTCGCTACCTCTCGCGAATACAGGGACTCTGATAGGCCGAGACGATAGCTACCGTTGCTAGCTCTAGGCTAGAGGGAGGAATTACTGGAATTAGAAAGTTGCTAACAAATAGCTTCCTGATTTGGGCTGACAGATTAGCCGCATGATTGATCCGGGCCCGACCTCCACAGGAAACAAAGGGCGGAAGACAGGTGGGGGAAAAGGGGTTTTGAGACGGGTGGGGAGGGTGGGGGTGGGTTGGGGATGATAGGGGGTACTTGGGGCGTGCTATACTATGACTGGCAGAGCTGACGTCGTTCTCTGCTCTGTTTGTTTGTTGTTGTGGGTGTTGTTGTTGTTGTTGTTGTTGTTGTGGTTGGGGCGGTTGTTTTGTTTTTGTATGATGTCACTCTCGGCCCTTTCTGAAGGTAAATGAATATTCTATACCCGGGATGCACGAGACTGTAAAATTACAAGCAACATAAATGAAAAAATGCATGGTTGTCAATCAGTTCAGTAATAAAATCTAAAATATAAATGCATGTATCAAAATTAAAACTACCACAATCACAAGCAAGCAAGCAAGCACGCACGCACGTGCACACACACACACACTCACACACACACACACACACACACACACACACACACACATAAACGCACACAAGCACCCCCCCATACACACACACACACATAGAGGACCAACCCATGCTCTCAGCATCCTCGAGGAGGCAAGGAAACAAACACTCGACTACTTTTCGTCAACAAGATATTTATCGTGAACAAGTTAATCAAGCGAACATTCTTGAGACGAAAGATGGGTGGAACATTTCAGTGTCGGCGTCACCCTGGAACTTTAAACGTGAAATTCTCCACACGAGATAGCGAGGGAGCGACGACTGCAAAGACACAATCTGAGATGCCGAAGACTGACTGGTCTACATCCTGCAGAAACATACATACAGAGAGAGAGAGAGAGAGAGAGAGAGAGAGAGAGAGAGAGAGAGAGAGAGAGAGAGAGAGAGAGAGAATCATACACACACACACACACACACACACACACACACACACACACACACACACAACTGTCCTCAATAACTTATGCTCATCTTCAGGTCCTCTTTGTTCACCCTGTTCCACTTGGTTTTGTATTTCATGTATGTTATGTTATATTGCTGTTTTTCCTGTACTTATGTATCTTGTATGTGTCAATAGGCTCTGTGCTTTAATGACAATAAATTCTGATTCTGATTCTGATTCTGATTCTGATTCACACACACACACACACACACACACACACACACACACACAGGGGAATAAGGAATACGCTACTCGTGTGTATGTGCGAAGGACTGGCTGTGTGTGTGTGTGTGTGTGTGTGTGTGTGTGTGTGTGTGTGTTTTAGTGCGTGTTAGAGAGAGAGGCACACACGCATCACACACACACACACACACACACTCTCTCTCTCTCTATCACACACACACACACACACACACGCACACACACTCTCTCTCTCTCTCTGATTAACACACACACACACACACACACACACACACACACACACACACACACACACACTCTCTCTCTCTATCACACACACACACACACACACACACACACACACTCTCTCTCTCTCTCTATCACACACACACACACACACTCAAGAGAGAGAGAGTAAATAATGAAGGTAAAGTCAGGAGGAAGGGGGGGGGGGGGGTAATGCCATGTTTTGAGTTGTCAGTAGGGCTGCACATTGTTGCACCTGTTAGTGATTAGAGGGCGAGGTATTGGTTGCGGGGTTCATTTCCCTCGTGTCATTCCCCCTGCATAACAGCTGTCAGACTGCAGTGGTCACGTTCTCTCTCTCTCTCTCTCTCTCTCTCTCTCTCTCTCTCTCTCTCTGCACCTCCCTTTCTCTCACACTCTCTCTCCCTCTCCCTCCCCCGCTCTCTCTCTCTTTCCCTCCCTCGCTCCCTTCTCAACCTCACTCCCCCTATCCCCCCTCTCTCTCCTGCAGAACCCGATGTTTGCGCGTATAGACAGTATAGACAGTATAGACATATGTCGACCGGTCTGTTTGTTTGTCTGTCTTGTCTGTCTGCCTACGTATTCACGTGAGAGATTTGGTGAATTTCTGTTTGATTGTTTTGAACCAGTATATGATATGCCTTTTGAACCAGTATGGGTTTACTGGGGAAACTTCGTACTCTTATGTAAATTTCTATTTGCATTTCTTGGTAATTGTTTGACTTGTTCCGTTCGAAACTGGACACAGGCGAGGAAAGGCAAGAGGTGACGGCAAATCGGTCAGTCAGCGGTTAGCCAAGGCTAGCGTCGTGTCAGTGTGGCTGGGCAGTCTGGGATCATCACACTGACCTGTCATCCTGAACTCAGGTCTGCCACTCATATGGGTCTATCTGACCAGGTACAGATATATCTCCTCAGACTGTTAGCTTCAGTCGCTTCTTGTAACGTCGATCTAACGCCTGCATTCCAGCGTGTTGATACACAGTTACTACAATTCTGAGTGACCTGCTGCAGCATGGCTGGTCTCGGCTAAAAATCAAACTTGGTCAACATAAGTGGGGTAGAAAGTGTTAATACAGAAGGAATACATGTGTGCACAACATCGAATGTGCGGAACTGTCCCCGAGGACTTCCGTGACACGCCTCCAAGTGAAGCGGTGACTTGGAGGTGTCCGAGAGGTGCTGAAAGCTGTTTGTCCGCCATCACTTCACACACTGCGTCCTCGGGGACCCATGACACAAGTAACGAGCGATTTGATTGGTCGATGGCATGCCCATGTACCGTTGGCAGAGTGTTCAGTGTTGGCAGAGATGTTCTACGCGTGCAACATATGTGTGTGATCGTGAAAATACGATGTAATCAAACTTAACCATAATATTTTACCTGGAATGATGAGTGCATTGACTTAAATCCCTGAAACAGGTAAAGAAACTGCACATCCTCCATTAAATTTTACCCTATATCGTTCACTCGGGAAATCACTTTACTGCTGGTGGCGAGAGTACTCACAAATAAACCAAAACGCACCACCACAAAACACACACACACACACACACGAAAACTCTTATCTGTGGGTTTTTTTCTTCTGTATTTCCTTCAATTCCCCCTCTGTTTCTTAGAACTACCTACTGGTCAAGAAAACGGGTGGGGAGGGAGGGGGGGTGAAACAAAACCCGTGCTTCATTCGGCAGTAGCAACTAATGAACCCGACGTGATGTACAGTCTACATTCGGTCAGCTGTGCAGCAGATGCATACAGCTTAGTCTAGGTCCCGTGTCCGGTAATGACACAGGTCAGTCATCCTGAACTCAGGTCAAAATGAGTTCGGCTCATTCTCTCCCTGACAGGATGCCTTGAGTTTCCTTGTCTGGCAAGGAAACCGATTTTTTTTAAACATATTTAGAGCTTTTTGTAATGTATTATTGATATAAGCAGATTCGCGATCGTCGATAATGATTTTTCATGGTGTTTTGTAATGTTTAAATTACAAAGGAATTGATATGTAAGACAGTTTCAAGCGAGTTATTTTTCGCGGCTGTATTTACTGTGCAAACAACTCTAAATATGGCAAAAGTGTCACGTGATAATCAACCGTTTGGTTTCGGCGTTCACTGGAGCAGACGATTATTTCTGTAACCAGTTGACAGTGATGAAACCATATATTACGGTCTCCTTCCGGCAGCAGTCCCAAAATTTCGACTTGTTTTGACCTAAGAACGATGTCTTTATCATAACTGTGAAGAACAGGAGATCACTGTCGAAGTCGGCCAATCTGCAATTATTTTCGTCTCGCGAACACTGATCTCAAATTTAGATCAGTGCTCGAGAAAACCATATGGGAGATAACTCTGTATTTTTGTTTTGATAGATTCGCGTATGACTGTAGTAGCGTCCGGTCAGGGAGAGAATGAGCCGAACTCATTTTGACCTGAGTAGACAATGAGTTAAAGCGTTGCGACAACAGAAACGAGGATATTTTGTTTTAAAGAAGATTTTGCTCCGAGAACATAGGGTTGCATATATATATATATATATATATATATATATATATCTATATCTATCTATATCTATACATATAATAAAAGAGAGTGTCTGTCTGTGTGTCTGTGTGTCTGTGGTCGCCATACCTCAGAGATGGCAAGAGGCAGGAACAAGATATTTTGCATGCACACTCCCTAGGTGCCGCAGATGTGCACCTGGGTTTTAGTTTCTCCAGACATTGTTTCCTTCCTCGGATAATGACCCTCCCCATCTATCAATACAGTCTACATAGTACAAGGGAGGTAAGTCATGCTTTGTCACCCACGGAAGGGAGGTAACTCTCATCAAACCAGTATACCGTGTAATTCTCAAGGGTTACCGCTATCATCCCGCCCCCACCCCCCCCCCCCCCCACACACACACTAACCCTGCCCCCTGCTGTGCAAGGCCAGTTCAGTGCCTGGTGATCACATGTAGCAAGCACATAATGCCAGTGATATTACAGACTCTCTATCGCTCCTATGAGGAGAAGAAATGAAGAAGAAAAAGTTAACCGGACAGTTCAGGAAATTTCTAGAAGCAAAGGGAGGTAACTCTTACTTTGTATACATTGAAGGGAGGTATCTTCTCTTCTAATGCAGGCACGCCTGATCAGTCTTTACAGAATATATAGAGTCGATGTTAGACCTGGTTTTCAAGTATCTAGAATTTTCCTAAGAAAAGGAGATAACTCAAGTCAAAAAGTTATTTTTCAGCAAAAAGAGTGTGTTGATGGTGATGCTTTCACACTGTCAGTCCCAGCCTTTTAATCCAAATGTATGAGCTCACACTTTCATCTATCGCTTATTCTCATTGGAATAAGATTCTAGAAGTTTCTGAGAGAGAGGGAAGATCAGAAACACCCGGGCGAAGCCGGGCCTGACTGCTAGTATATATGTATAGGTTACAACACGAGTGGTTTTTTATATGGCTTGTATTTCAGTCAAGACCCAGCGGATGAATATCATCGGGAGACACGAGCCTTTGGCGAGTGGCTCTCGATTGATATTCCCGCTGGGTCTTGACTGAAATACAAGCCATATAAAAAACCACGAGTGTTGTAATCTGTATATCCCATTCTACCATCAAACACAAAGTGTAGACTACTAGCGGTACTTTTGCGATCTGTGGAGTGTGAAACAGTGTTTTCAGCGAGACATGGCCTTTTTGCAACCTTAAACTAAGTGACCGTCGCTGAAAAAATAAAACGAATGAGTGCATCTATAAGTACGCGGTAACACTACTTTCAGACCGTTTAAAAGCGTTAAGTAAAGGTTCATAAGTTGCAAGAAAGTAATGAAGTCGTATAGAAATCCATTTAGTTGAAGCGCACAATTCTTTTGCGTTTCAGGTCGGCGGAACGGGGAAACCGGTTTGGCCCCCATTTGGCTTACTCGACTCGATTCAGAATCGATTCCACGTTGTTTTTTTCGAACGCATTATTATACAATTAGTCTTATTGACAGAGAAGCAAATTTTAGGGAACACATATGTAGATTTAACCATTTGCTCCCTATTTGAAATGTATCTACATGATAAACTGTTTTGCGAGTGTGTTTGCATGAACCTAAACTGGTATTGATGCGATGAAAACAGGACCCAAGTCTGTCACCGCCGCTTGATTGCATTTTGAAAGAATATGACTGGATTACGGAAAAATACACACATGTTAAGTTCTTAGATACCTTCATCGCCAATGTGGACTTACTGCAGAGCCAGGCAAAAGAGTAGACTTGCTCGCAAAACACGTGAAACAGCTGATGATAGCGAAGCCCAACCGTGCCAGGTAAGGACGGTCTGACAGATTCTCAAAAGTCGTCTGCTAACGAAGCAAGGGGAGGGTACTCGTGTTTTTGTTTTGGTTCGCTAGCATCTGGTTATCTTGTAAGTTGAATGTTCGTTTTTTCCCACCTGCATTGCTTTCATAATGAAAGAAACGTTTGCTTATTGCATCTCATTACATACATCAGATCAGTTCTGAGATTCATTTTTGCGTGCAACTGATATGGTTTTCTGAGCCGTGCAATACGATTTTGGAACTTCATACAAATGTGTCACATTGTTCGGCGCGAGGTCAAAGGTCGGGAGCAAAGTAGTTCTTCGCCCAAATCGGAATCTGCACTATCATATATTTTTTTGAGTCCATGATGTATTTATTGAGCTATAAAAATACAACATATATACCCATACTGAAGTAACAGAGACAAAGAAGGGAGGTCATGGGATATATATATATATATGTATAGGTTACAACACGAGTGGTTTTTTATATGGCTTGTATTTCAGTCAAGACCCAGCGGATGAATATCATCGGGAGACACGAGCCTCTGGTATATATATATAGTACATATTATCATATGGGACAGTTGGGACCACACACCAAGCTTTCTTTTCTTTCTTTCTTTATTTGGTGTTTAACGTCGTTTTCAACCACGAAGGTTATATCGCGACGGGGAAAGGGGGGAGATGGGATAGAACCACTTGTCATTTGTTTCTTGTTCACAAAAGCACTAATTAAAAATTTGCTCCAGGGGCTTGCAACGTAGTACAATGTATTACCTTACTGGGAGAATGCAAGTTTCCAGTACAAAGGACTTAACATTTCTTACATACTGCTTGACTAAAATCTTAAGGACTTAACATTTCTTACATACTGCTTGACTAAAATCTTTACAAAAATGGACTATATTCTATACAAGAAACACTTAACAAGGGTAAAAAGAGAAACAGAATCCGTTAGTCGCCTCTTACGACATGCTGGGGAGCATCGGGTAAATTCTTCCCCCTAACACGCGGGGGGACACACCAAGCTAAGCTTATACTAAGTGTGGTTACATTTCTACATCTAAATAGGAATTACGTTTCTAAAGGAGGATTTTGACTTTAAGTGGAAATGATCACACTATTGACACATGTGACGATGGAATTAGTAAGGGACAGCTTTAATTATACACGATGCCGACACATGCACAGCCTGGCGCGGACTTTGCAAGTAGTTTTCCACTGCTGATTGGACAAAGTCACCGAGAAAAATGTTAATCAATAAAATTGGTACATTTGTATTTTAATACGGAGTGTTTTGGGATTCTTTTGTTTTTGTTTTTCAATTCTTCTTTTTTAATATTATTTTGTGTGAGTGTGTGCAGAAACAAACCAGGCAATGTAATCAAATACAAGTTGCAATAAAAGACTGGATGTAGGAGGGAAGGGTAGGGTGCAGGAATGTTACGGCAACGAGGCAGACCGAGGTAGACCCCATGTCTCTCCAGCCTATTAGCACAGCGGTAGGGGGCTGTCAGCGCGTCCTAATCGGAGAAAAAAACACGGTCTTTTAGTCACGAGTCTCCCCTGTGTTATAAGCTGTGTTGTTTAATGATCGTACTAGATGTTTTGTAAATCGAGAATCTTGAGCAAATAGGCAGAGCGCCATTTGAAGATCTGAGAAACAAATAGAAGTAACCGCTGTGAATGCATACGACATGTCGCGGGGCGGGGATGTAGCTCAGTTGGTAGCGCGCTGGATTTGTATTCAGTTGGCCGCTGTCAGCTTGAGTTCAAACCCACGTTCGGCGGAAATTTATTTCTCAGAGTCAACTTTGTGTGCAGACTCTCTTCGGTGTCCGAACACCCCCCGTGTACACTACATTGGGGTGTGCACGTTAAAGATCCCACGATTGACAAAAGGGTCTTTCCTGGCAAAATTGCTTAGGCACAGTTAATAATTGTCTTCCTTTACCCGTGTGACAGGGAATAATAGGCCGTGAAAGGTAAATATGCGCCGAAATGGCTGCAATCTACAGGCCGTTTAAAATTTCATCTCACACGGCATCATTGCAGAGCTTAAAGCGCCTAGAACTGTACCCACGGAATATGCGCGATATAAGCGTCATATTGATTGATTGAGTGCACTATAGTAAGTGAGAGCTGTGCGGAACCAGTCTCCTGGCACCGGAGATTTTTTCTCATTTTTTTGTTTTGTTCTTATCAGTCCTCAGATCTCTGAACGCTCAACAACAAAAATGAAAGCAAAATTCCACCGACTGTAATATTCTTACAATGTTTTGAAGAAGGTGGAATTCAAGTTGTGATATTTTCCAATGTTGGGGAAAAGCTGAATTCCTAGCTGGCGACTGATGCGGTGGCTACTAAGTGCTGGCAATTAGTGGGGGGGCTGGTTTTTGCCCAACAAATGGGGCCTGGCGTGCACTGCCGTCCCCTAGGGGCCCGGGCCTTGGAATCTGTCCTGGGTACACAGACCCCTACACTCGGGGGAGGGGTAATTATGATGGAATAGCCTCCTGCCTTCTGGAAACTCGGCAGACAGCGGGAGGCGGCCAACTAAGTGCACAGCTTAGTTCTCCATTTTTAAAGTAGCTGTCCGTCTTCGTGTATATTATATAGTCTTGAGTCGAGCGTTTTAAAATGCCTGAGCCTGAAGGCAGGTGTAACTTACACCTCTTGGTATCAGTCTGCCTTAGAGATGAGGACGACAGTTGGCTAGAATAGCGCGCTGCATTTTCCTGCATAGAACTAAGGCGCGTCTGCCGCGACGGTGCCTGAGCTAAACATTGACGGGCACTGCTCACAGCCCGGCTCACGGCACTGTAAACATTACCCGTCCCTTCACCTCTCTCGCCACCATCCGCCCTACCCTTGGTCGCATGCCTGTATAGGATCGTCTTCACCATCACAGATCTATCCAGAGGTTGTTTTTATTTTATTTGTATTTTTTATGTACTTCCACGCATAAATAATACCACAAACCATAGACGAAATGGTCTATGCACAAACCATAGACGAAATGGTCTATGCACAAACCATAGACGAAATGGTCTATGCACAAACCATAGACGAAATGGTCTATGCACAAACCATAGACGAAATGGTCTATGCACAAACCATAGACCAAATGGTCTATGCACAAACCATAGACGAAATGGTCTATGCACAAACCATAGACGAAATGGTCTATGCACAAACCATAGACCAAATGGTCTATGCACAAACCATAGACCAAATGGTCTATGCACAAACCAACATCTTGGCTGCCTTCTATCGACAGTGGGATGATTGCTCATTTAAATTCGAAGATTGAAATAGCTATCACGTACAAAAGGAATTCATCAGACAAACAAAATGTCCCGCTCTGCACAGAAAACTGCTAAACTTTTCTTCTTTTTTTGTTGTTGTTGGGGGGGGGGGGGGTATTATTGAAAGGAAAGGTTACTCTTATGTCAGGTAGAAATCAACAAGGCCACGTACTGCGGTGCTCAACTAAGTCGCTTTCACGGGAAGGATGTGGGTGTCGTTGTCTTTACACCCCCGGTATAGGGGTGTGTATAGGTTTCGGTCGATGTGTTTGTTTGTTTGTTTGTTTGTGTGTTTGTGTGTTTGTGTTCGCATATAGATCTCAAGAATGAACGGACCGATCGTCACCAAACTTGGTGAACAGGTTCTATACATTCCTGAGACGGTCCTTACAAAAATTGGGACCAGTCAAACACACGGTTAGGGAGTTATTGGTGGATTAAGATTCTACAAGGACTTATAGAGAAACATATTCATGGTCAAAGGGAAATAACCTTCTCAGTTGGTGGCAGTGAGAATGGGTGCAGTGAGAATGGTTATTTCCCTTTGACCAACGGGGGTGTTTTTCCTACCTCGAAGGAATTTCTTGTTTTAAAAAACTCTGCGGAAGCACACTGACGTCAATAAACGTTTTGTTATCACAAAACAGATTTTGTGTGCGAAATGTTTATTTTGGAAGGAGAAAAACTTTAATGTGCTCACGTGCAGCTATCTCTCTGAGTAAGCAATTCAGTAAACCAATTATTGTTAACACAAAACCGATTTCGTAGGTAAGGTGTTTATTGGAAGGAGAGAAACTTGAAAGTACGCACAGCCATCTCTCCAAGTAAGAGTTTTGCTCGTTAGAAGCTATAGGCTGGTCTCGTTAATTACCATTAGGCATTACTTTTCATACGACCTGCGTGGCATGTGGGTATCTGGCACGGCACAGGTACCATCACACAATTAATGAAAAGAACTAAACTGAAGAAATACTGTAGCAACATCTTTTTAAGCTCCGCGAATGTTTCTGTCAGTGTCACCCCCCTTCTCTGTGTTTGTCTGACTGTATTTCTGTCTCTGTCTCTGTCTCTGTCTGTCTGTCTGTCTGTCTCTCTGTCTCTCTCTCTCTCCCTCCTCTCTCTCCTCTCTCTGTGTTTGTCTCTGTGTGTCTGTCTCTCTTTCTTTCTCTCTCTCTCTCTCTCTCTCTCTCTCTCTCTCTCTCTCTCTCTCTCTCTCTCTCTCTCTCTCTCTCTCTCTCTCTCTCTCTCTCTCTCTCTCTCTCTCTCTCTCTCTCTCTCGCTTTATTACCCTCCGAGTATAACACATTGTCGTACAATTGTTTGTTTTGAACAAAAGTTTATGCTGGGGAGCATCACGTTGAAAAAGCTCCTTGTATATTAGTAGTGTCATTCCGATAGTTTTGACACATCAGTAATAAAGAATAGCTTTCATAGACTGTGTCACTACACATTTTGTCCTCTTCATTCTCGTGTCTTTTAACCACAGAAGGTGTTTTAATTACAGACTACTATTGTTCTAGCGACGTCACACGACACGTGTGATGCACAGTGGTGAGTGAATGCGCGTGCAGCCCGGGGAGGGTATTATAGGGGAGGCACGTGCACAATGTTAAATCGGAGGGCTTGTGTGTGTGTATGTGGGGGGGGGGGGGTGCGTGTGTGTGTGTTGGGGGTGGGGTGGGGGGATGCATTCAATGGACATGGATGGGGAGGGGGTTGTGTGGCGTGACAGTCACAGGCAAGCAGAAAATCTACATGCATATAGTCTCCTGAACCCAGAAACAGTTCCAGTGGAGCCACAATAAAACATAATTATATCCAGTAGAATAAGAGAAAAATGTATCTTTCTTTTGTCAGGTAGAAGGGTCTGATTAAATGTCCATAGCTTGATTCCCTATTTTGTCTTCCACTAATGCATTCGTTCTCTTGTTTATTTGTTTGTTTGTTTGTTGTTGTTTTAAACTATTTTTTAACTGCATGGTGTGAGCGCTTTACTCTCATGTTCAAGATGCATCCATTCATGTGTGTACAGTGTGTTTGTGTTCGTGCACACATGCATGGATGCATTCATTAGGAAGCTTTATTTATTTGGTTCTCCTTGTTTCTGCTGTGTATTCTGGCTGCTTGTCTTACAAAAGCAAGCATTTTACACTAACACAGAAGGCAAAGCCAACAGCTGCTGGGGCGTCGCTGGGAGGGGGAGACCCCTAACCCCCACTAACCCTACCCCAACATCCCTTCGTCAATATTTGATTACGGAAATGGAGGAGCATGGCTTTAATGAGGGGACGAGTGCATTCTCCCGAAACTTTCCCTCCCTCTCTCGCGCTCCATTAGAAATTACGTCCAGCCTGATCACTGCCCAATCGAGTTACCGCCCCTCTAATTCGATTTGCTTCCCTTTTTGATGCGCGCCCGCCTTCGATCGAGAGTGGAAAATGGGATGTTTTGGTGGCGGGGATATTTGGGGCTTGTTCTGTTAGAGTACCACGAGGGGTTTGGGAGAGGTTTGGGGTTGAAGGGGGTTTGGGGTTGAAGGGGGTTTTGGGGGGGGGGGGGGGGGGATTGTGGTGGCAAGAGTGAAAGAGCAACGAGAAGGATGTCGGGTAGGGGGGTTGTGGGTGGAGGGGGGGGGGGGGTGAGGATGAGTCGATGTTGTTTTGGACTGGGGTCTGCGAATTCCGTAAACCTTAGCTACCCCAGTGATTGCGCTAGGTCTTCTGTCAACTTTTATTGTCACCAAAGACAAGAATACAACGCACACAAGTCGATGTGCCTGTCCGTTTGTATGTCTGTCCGTCTGCCTGAATCTCTCTCTCTCTCTCTCTCTCGCTCTCTCTCTCACTCCCTCTCTCTCTCTCTCCCTCCCTCCCTCTGTCTCAGTCTCTCCCTCCCTCTGTCTCAGCTAGTCTCTCCCTCCCTCCCTCTGTCTCAGTCTCTCCCTCCCTCCCTCCCTCCCTCCCTCCCTCTCTCTCTCTCTCTCTCTCTCTCTCTCTCTCTCTCTCCCTCTCTCTCCCTCCCTCTCTCCCTCCCTCCCTTCCCCCGGCCAAGAGGCAGAGTGTGTTTTGAAACAAACATCGTGAAAAAAGATCTGTTTTTGTTTAGATGAAGTGTAGCAGACTAAAAGGGTGCTCTGTCTCGGCGACAAGACCATTACTTCCGCTACTCATTCCCCCCCCCCCCCCACCCCACCTTTCCTCTTTCAGTAACCCCCTCCCACCCCAGTTCTCCTCCACATCCTTCCTTATCCCTCATTCAGTGGTGGGGGGGGGGGGGGGGAGAGAGAGAATGAAGGTGAACGCCTGACTACCCTGCAAAAACTAAAATGATATCTTGGCCGCTAATACATGTCACTCTCGCTTGGAAACACGACTCCCCTTTTAGCAGTTGGCGCCCTTGTTTCGGTTTGCGGGGGATTTGGAGCAGAATCCTGTTTCTGCCGCCCGCCCTTGTTTTGTCTGACGGAGAGAGAGAAAGAGAGAGAGAGGGAGAGAGAAATAGAGAAATAGAGAGAAAGAGAGAGAGTTGCAATAAAGGGAATACTTCATAGAAAACTTCATAGACCAAGGATGGGAGAGAGAGAGAGAGAGACAGAGACAGAGAGAGAGAGAGAGTTGCAGTAAAGGGGAGAGAGACTTCATAGAAAACGTCATAAACCAAGGATGGGAGAGAGAGAGAGAGAGAGAGAGAGAGAGAGAGAGAGAGAGAGAGAGAGAGAGAGAGAGAGAGAGAGAGAGATGATGGAACTTTAGTGTGTGAGTGTGTGTGTGTGAGTGTGTGTGTGTGTGTATGTGAGTGTGTGTGTGTGTGTGAGAGAGTGTGTGTGTGTGTGAGTGTGTGTGTGTGTGTGTGTGTGTGTGTGACAGTGTGTGTGTGTGTGAGTGGGTGTGTGTGTGTGTGTGTGTGTGTGACAGTGTGTGTGTGTGTGTGTGTGAGTATGTGTGTGTGTGTGACAGTGTGTGTGTGTGTGTGTGTGTGTGTGAGTGTGTGTGTGTGTAAAGAAGGAGCGAAACAGAGCTTAGGAGAGGCAAGTAAGTGTAGGGGGCGGGGGATACGTCGGGGGGGGGGGGGGGGTGGGGAGGAGGGGAGGGGGAGGATATCTCTTTCGTTTTTTTTTTAAGGCGTTTAGTTCGTTCATTTGAATATATCGAATAAACATCAAGACACCTCGAACTTTCTGTTCTTCCGATTTTACATTCAGCTCTTCTTTTACTAGTTATGATGTCATACAGCTTGTGTAACTTGAATCACACTCTGAGCATCTGTTTCTTCCCAAGCGGAACTGTTTGAAGGAGTAGATTCCCTGACAAGTATTAATCATAGGGTACAGTAACTGTTGCTCCGTCTGTGTGTGTGTGTGTGTACAGTTCGGGGGGTGCTGTTTTTGCTGTGTTGTTTTGTCAAATACTTTGGAAAAGATGAAAACTCCGCGCTCATTTTTCTGTCGTTTTTGTGGGTTTTTTTTTCTTCTCCCTTTCCTGTCGTCCATGTATAATATACTTATGTTGAACATGCAGAAATAAAAACAACGTATTTTGCTGTCATAAAAAAGTGTAACTATGTAGACTGTGAGAGTAACGTGACTGTATGTTGTATGATTACAGGTGCTGGCCTATGTGGAGTGTAACCATGTAGACTGTGAGAGTAACGTGACTGTATGTTGTATGATTACAGGTGCTGGCCTATGTGGAGTGTCTGCACGGCAAGTGGGGCTTCTCCGAGGTGCGCGCCATCTTTTCCAGGCGACACCTGCTGCAGAATGTCGCCATCGAGATCTTCATGTCCAACAGGAGTAAGTCCATCTCTTCCCTACACACACACACACACACACACACACACACACACACACACACACACACACACTTACTCACTCTCCCTCCTCTGTCTCTCTCCCTCCCTCCTCATTCTGTTTCTACCTTCCCTCCTTCACCATCTCCCGGTACCTTGACGTGCCGCCAGGTAGAGCCGAAGACCCCCAGCACACACCTGTCTCCGTCACCTGTCAGGTGTCTGGCGGTGCCAGAGTCAGGGAGGGATAAAAACGGAAGTGACATGACATGCTCAGTCAGATGCTACCCTGATCCAATCGCTCCCCCCTTTTGTTCAGTCATACTGCCGGAGACTAAGGATTAAATCCTAAAGAATTTATTTTATAATGGCTGCGCTCAGCATGGAACACTTAACATGCTTACACAATTCGACTCCATTTGAAGATCGCATGGCCGAGATATGATCGATTAAAAGTTCGATACAGAGAGATCATGGCATCACTCGCCTGCCATTCTGCAGCAGGAAGAGGGGGGGATGAGGGGGTTCCTGGATAGAGGGTAAGGGAGGCTGGCTATCAGTAATCTGATCGCCGTGACCGCGCGCTCGCCGGATGCTCTCACCATAACTCTGGTCTGACAGCACAACCTGTCTTTGATACCATCTTGCTGGAATCTTCACAGTTTGATTATTTGAAGCAGTTTTTCACTTCAGTCTTTGTGATACACCAGAGCTGCATGGACGTTTATTTGTGGTCATCTACAACTTTAAAACAATGAAGGTTAGTTTTGGTTTGACTATTCCATAAAATACTTTAACTGAAGGTTTTACTGTCTGTACTGCCGCCTGAAAAACTCTCTTTTAGCAAGGATTTGTATGGCTGAACATTCCAGTCAAAATTCCTATTTTCATGTGTTTTAGTTGTTTTCCTCTAGAATCAACTGATTACATAAGTAACATGCAGGACGCACTATATATTATTGTGGTATTTAATGGTGGCGCTGTTATCAATGTTGAACATTACAAATTTGTGTTCATGAAAACTATTTTACTTGCAGCACTTCAAAGGCTACCACAATGGATGATCCATTAAAAACCTGTCCAATATGCAACGAACCATGTGACGTCGAGTTTAATACCCTGGGAAAGAAAGGATGTGCAAGTATGTTCTCTCTCTTGATTTGTTTCAATTCTTATGATAAATTTGAGTTTCTTAGTGTTCTGTATACTATAACGTTTGTTTGTTTGTTTGTTTGTTTTATGTCCTTTTTTATTTTGTTTGTTTTTGTTCTTTTGTTGTTTTTTCCCTTTGGTGTTCTTTTACATGTTGTGCTGTATTTGTAGTTTGTTGTATTACTGGGTGTCATCCAGTGAGACTTATCAAAGCAAGTGTGTGGGGTCATAGCCGGTTAACAAATTGCGTGCTTCTGTTGAAATGTCTATAAAAAAGAGTTTGTAGTGAGCAATGTTATTTGTTTGTTGATACAGGAATCAAGGATTCGAGCCAGAGAAGACAGAACAGAACCGTTCAGCCTACAGTTGGTCAAAGGGTGCATATCGAGTGTCGAAGGGATTACACCAACGACAATAATATCGAGAAAGACTTAAGACAGCAAAACAGAGATACCAATAAGACTGAGCTTGGAGAGCGAAGCACACGATCTAAGCAACACAGATTTGACTTTGCAAGTTGCTGCTTTTTCTGTGGGACTCGGGTAAATCTTTCCAAAACACGTGGACCTGATGAGGCATACAGAGTCAGAACATTATCTTTACAAACTGAAATTTTGAAAAAATGTGACGAAAGAAATGATGAGTGGGCAGATATCGTCAAGGGAAAGCTTGAATTTGCAAGAGACCTGCATGCAGCAGATGCTGTGTACCATATAACTTGTAACTGTAACTTCAGAGCGCTTGGTCTGTCAATTCCCAAACGTTATAATGACAAGCCAGGTGCATACGCACTGACAAACGCTCCAAGCCGAAGTGTGGGTAGACCACCGGACACTGAAAAACTTGAAGTTTTTGAGAAAACAGCAGAATATCTCATTAACCACGATGACGAACAGATCACCATCGGAGAGCTTGTGCAGAAAATGCAAGAGTTCAGTGGAGGGGTTGGTTACACCACCAAATGGATGAAGGAAAAGCTCTTGGAGAGATTTGATGAAAAAATCATCATAGCGAACATTCTGGGCAAGTCTAATGTTGTAACATTCCGCACAACAGCTAAATCCATTCTTCATGATTTCTACAATTCTCCGAAGACTAATGACGACGAAAGTGAAAAACTGAAGCTGGTGAAAGCTGCTGCAGCACTGATAAAGAATGAAATAAAAGCTGCTTCTGCAACGACAAACAAGGAATATCCAACATCAGAGGATATTTCTTCAGGGGCGTACAACCTGGACTTTGTTCCCCAGTCCCTTCAGCTTTTCCTGCGTTTGATTTTCAGCGAAAAAGATGCTGACAATAAAATTGCATCTGTGGGACAAGCAATTGTCCAGGCAGCTCGACCTAGGGTTGTCATCGCCCCACTTCAAATTGGACTTGGAGTCCAAATGCACCACCATTTTGGCTCCCGATATCTGATCGATGTGTTGAATGCGATGAGCTTCTCGTCTTCCTACACAGAGGTGCAGAGATTTGAGGCAAATGCAGCTGTGTCCCAAAGTACAGATATTCCAGGATGTGCCAAGAATGTGATTCTACAATACGTGGCTGACAATGTGGATCACAATTCCTGTACCTTGGATGGATACAATTCTTTCCATGGTATGGGAATGATTGCTACCACAACTCATGGAACACGACGAACAACGCCTATTCCTAGGTTGGATGTCACCTCCAAAGATTCAAAAGAAAAGGGAACAATTGACATCGTGTATTTCCAGTCAAAGGCAGTTCACTTTGGGAACACTACATACAGGGAACTAGAAAACCTGCGAGCTGTTGACCCATCTATACACCTTGATGTCTTGTGGAAGGTGGTGTGGCCGCTGAAGCCTGCAAGACCTTCATGGTCTGGAACGATGCAGGCTGTCCACAACGACCGTCACCCTGGTAAGTCGAGCGTTTTCTTCTTGCCAATGATCGACATGAACCCTGGTGATCTGACTTGCATTCACTCTACACTGCTGTTCACGGCGAAGGAAGCAAAGAGACATGGCTCGACTCCAGTGCTCACTTTCGACCAGCCCCTATTTTGGAAAGCCCATGAGATCGTCGCCAACAAACCTGATGATGCTGACTTGGCCTCCATTGTTCTAAGGCTTGAAGGTTTTCACATGGAAATGAGCTTTTTGGGCTGCATTGGACGTTTGATGGAGGGCAGCGGTCTGCAGGAGGTGCTAGAACTGACATATGCACCAACAGCTGTCAACTACATGCTTCAAGGCAAGGCAGTGTCCCGAGCAGTTAGAGGCCACTTTCTGGTTGACTCGGCTCTGAACGCATTCCTGACCTCACAAACGTTCAAAATCTCTCTGCCACTCCCAGACCTGGATGTGACACTAAGTGACGTCTCCATTGAGGAAATTGATAGCACAGATGTACCAGAAGATGTGCAAATTGCTGGGACAGTGGATGATATCGCGCCATCAGCAAATGAAGATGCTCCTGTCTCATGTGAGGAGCCTGATGGGGACCTTGCCCGTGCAGCCAACATGTGGGACTTGTTGATGAGTGGAGCTATCCCGCTAGGAGAAGTTTGCGTTGATGAGACAATCGCATCGATTCAGCTAAAACTAGAACGCCAAAAGCAAACCCTCAAGTGCCACCCCACAGCTGCACTGTGGATTCAGTACATGGACATGGTTGACATTCTGCGCAAGTTCCTCAAAGCTGAACGCACAGGAAACTGGGACCTGCATCTGTCCACTGTCCATGAAATGATGCCTTTCATGGCAGCAGCAGGGCACAACCTCTACACCAAATCCCTCCACCTGTATCTCCAGGACATGCTGCAGCTGAAAGAAACTCACAAGGATGTCTACCAGAGCTTCCAAGCCGGTCACCATGTACGCAGGACGGATCGATGTTGGGCAGGCCTTTCTACAGACAGATGATTAAGAGAACAACTAGCATTGCTCTTTGGAGAATGTACAAATATGTATTGGAGACTTTCTTTATTTCTATGACAGTGACCGGTGTGAGATGTTTTTCAAATGTACAAATGTGTATTGGAGCCTTTCTTTATTTCTATGACAGTGACTGATGTTGTGAGATGTTTTTCAAGGGACATAATTATTATCATTCCTGTTGTTTCCTGATTTTTTTCTGATTACGGAATGTGTTCACAGATATTTGTATTCAGTGAATGCATTCATTGAGTGTTTTATGACTGCTTTGATGCTCAATTCTGCAGTCTGCAGTCGACCAATGCATGACTAACGCTGTGAATACATTATTGGTCAATAATGTTTATGAATGTTGTGCAATGTTTGTGTAATGATGTTGGAGTTATGTGCTTTGAATTTAAAATGTTGTCGATTATTTGATTATGTGATGCTTTATCTAATCAATTGCCTTGTTTACGTTTGTTGTTTCATTGCTTGTGTTTGAATGGTTTGCTTTTGTATACCCTGCTCCCTTGTCACGCGGTAGACTATCCAGCGACTTCCTGACATCATTCATCTTACTTTTCTTAGTTTACACTGCAAACTTTGTGGCCTTTTTACATGTTGCTTGAGTGCGCTTACATTCTCCTGTACAGGAATACTTATGTTTTTGTAGAACAAAACCTTCACAAAGATGATGTTTGGTTTAAAATGAGTACAGTATTCTACTTTTAGTTGAAAACAATAAATATGACCTTGTGTACCAATTACTTTGGAATTTCCCCTCTGTGTGTGTGTGTGTGTGTGTGTGTGTGTGTGTGTGTTTTTAGTGCGTGTATAAAAAAAAAAATTCGTTATGCTGCTGAAAATGATTACACAGCCTTCACTTCACGCATAAACAACAAATTTGACCTTATGACCCAATGACCTTGACCTTTTGATTTTTAATATCTTAGACATTTTTTTTATATTGTAATCATAAACTGTGACTTGCATGTTATATTTGATGTTCGTGGTGTCAAAACAGTTCAGACAATGTAAAAAACGTAGAATCGCTTTGTGACAAAATACACACTGACAAACACACTTGATAACTTTTTTAAAAATAATTATATTTTTCTCGATTTTTGACCAGACATACTACAAACATAGCAGAACATGAATCTGAAAACAGAAATTCTTTAGCAATAAATTCTTGGTTATGGTGCCATTTTCCGTAGACTGACTAGGCAACTTCTCTTACGTCTGCCACCCCGAAATAACCACCCCTACCTACCACCCCCCCCCCCCCCCCCGATCCCCCATCGTGCGTCTTCTTTCGCCTGGCGTGGAACCTTGGAACGTACAGATTAGGCTTTGCCTGGGGTTCAGTTCCTTCCAGACAAATGTTCAAGTTCTTACAGTTTTGTTTTGCATTCTTGTTTTGTGTTCCACGACACCTTATGCTTAGTATGTTACTTTCTTCTTTGTTTCCTTGTTATTTGTATTCCTTCTGATGAAAAGTGTTAAAGATTTCGTGTACACTACATTGGGGTGGGCACGTTAAAGATCCCACGATTGACAAAAGGGTCTTTCCTGGCAAAATTGTATAGGCATAGATAAACAAGTCGCGTAAGGCGAAAATACAATATTATTTTAGTCAAGTAGCTGTCGAACTCACAGAATGAAACTGAACGCAATGCCATTTTTCAGCAAGACCGTATACTCGTAGCATCGTCAGTCCACCGCTCATGGCAAAGGCAGTGAAATTGACAAGAAGAGCGGGGTAGTAGTTGCGCTAAGAAGGATAGCACGCTTTTCTGTACCTCTCTTTGTTTTAACTTTCTGAGCGTGTTTATAATCCAAACATATCATATCTATATGTTTTTGGAATCAGGAACCGACAAGGAATAAGATGAAAGTGTTTTTAAATTGATTTCGACAATTTAATTTTGATAATAATTTTTATATATTTAATTTTCAGAGCTTGTTTTTAATCCAAATATAACATATTTATATGTTTTTGGAATCAGAAAATGATGGAGAATAAGATGAAGGTAAATTTGGATCGTTTTATAAATTTTTATTTTTTTTTTACAATTTTCAGATTTTTAATGACCAAAGTCATTAATTAATTTTTAAGCCACCAAGCTGAAATGCAATACCGAAGTCCGGGCTTCGTCGAAGATTACTTGACCAAAATTTGAACCAATTTGGTTGAAAAATGAGGGCGTGACAGTGCCGCCTCAACTTTCACAAAAAGCCGGATATGACGTCATCAAAGACATTTATCAAAAAAATGAAAAAAACGTTCGGGGATTTCATACCCAGGAACTCTCATGTCAAATTTCATAAAGATCGGTCCAGTAGTTTAGTCTGAATCGCTCTACACACACACACACACACACACACACAGACAGACACACACACACACACACACACGCACATACACCACGACCCTCGTTTCGATTTCCCCTCGATGTTAAAATATTTAGTCAAAACTTGACTAAATATAAAAATGTCCACCAAAATACCCGTGTGACTTGGAATAATAGGCCGTGAAAAGTAGGATATGCGCCGAAATGGCTGCGATCTGCTGGTCGATGTGAATGCGTGATGTATTGTGTAAAAAATTCCATCTCACACGGCTTAAATAGATCCCTGCGCCTTGAGTCCGAGTCTGGAGATACGCGCGCGATATAAGACTTGATATAACATAACAAAAGTGTTAAGCACCTTTCCAATTTTCTTTCACTTTGTTTTCTGCGTTGCACTACCTGTTCTTTACGTTCCTTGTGTATCTGATTTTCTTTTTCTTTTTTTTCTTTCTTAATATTTTCTCAGTGGTCATACATTTTCAGCTCCTTTAAAGTTGGTTTCACTATGCTATCTTCTCTTCTTACTTTAATTTTTTTCTGTTTCTTTCTTACTTTCCTTCTTTTTTTTCTGTAATTCTTTTTTCCTTCGTTTTTGTTTTCTTTCTTCCGTCCTTTCTTTCGTTGTGTCTTAAACTATTTTCATTCTGATTATGTGATTATAAATTTATTCTGCATGGCCTTTCTTTACTCGCGGTCAGAAAGACCGTTTTTGCCTTGGGACGTTTAACAGGGGACGTTATTTTTGCGAGAAGTATACGCTTCCAACTCGCAGTTGATGGAGTTCTCAAAAGACTACACGTATAGGACATACTAACGGCTCCGTTCTTTCCACCCTTGGGTGTTGACAAATGTACCTATTTTAGAGGGGAGGGTAGCGAGGAATGCAGCTAGGAGGTGAAAAGGGAATCTCTCTCTGTCTCTCACCCTGTGCCTACCCTGTCCTTACTCTCTCTCCCTTTCTCTGTCTCTCTGTCTCTCTCTCTGTCTCTGTCTTTCTCTCTGTCTCTCTCTCTCTCTCAGGCACGCACGCACACACACACACACACACACACACACACACACACACACACACACACACACACCCACACACACCCACACACACCCACACACACACACACACACACGTACGCACACACACACACACACACACACACACACACACACACACACAATCTTTGAAAGTGCGCTCAGGCGATCCTTGTTGAAAGCACCTCAGATGCACGATAACACGACACGTAGGAGAGACGGCAACAGGGGATAGGACATCTTTGGGGTGGATATGGGGGTTGGGGGTAAGGTGGAGGTGTAACGTGGAAGGAAGAGAGGAAATGAGATGGTGGACAACTTAATCTATGTCAGGGTATGAAAAACACACACACACACACACACACACACACACATAATCACACATACACACATCAACACACAGTTAAGTCTTGGATTTAATTTGTCTTCAAGTTTTATACCGAAAGATATGAGATAAAGAACCACAAATAAAGTGCGTGCGGCTTTATTTTTAGATTGATTTTAACATAATTATACAAATAAAGATCAAGAACAAGAAGAAAATGAGCGTTTGAAGCGTGAAATTTGCACAAATCCTCCCAGTATATGTGAATTGTTCTCTGAAGGGGAGGGAGGGGGGGGGGGACAGAATGATCTAACGCCAGTATGCTATGAACTGTGCGTAG
>NC_090250.1:3390949-3393992 GCF_037325665.1 Littorina saxatilis | reverse complement strand
GTTTCTGTTAGTGACAACACCATTGCAGGTATACGCTGGCATAAATTTGTCTTGGGTTTTGATCTTGGTTTTGGCTTGGTTTGAGACTGAGGAAGACTGGGCGGAGGGGGGAGTGTCACTGGAAAACTGGTTTTTATTTACAGAAGAAGTCTGCACAGGAGTTGAGAAAATGTACGTCAGATTGGTTGCAATGAGTAAAGAGAAGAAGAAAGGACAGAAGAAATCGTGTGAGACGGTCGCATGTATTACTACTGCTAGCGGTACACACTGGAAGAAGCCTCTCAGCAGGGTTGCGCAGAGAACAGTTAAAGGGAGGCAACTCGTATCAAGCAACGGAATTCATGTCATGTGGAGTTGTCTACCCTATGGACGTTTTTTGTGTGTTGCATTTTGCATTCAATTGTGCGCGTGAAATATTATCTTTTTTCTGACTCTATTTAAATTCTCAGGCTTAAAGTGTATTTTGGTTTGATGGTTGAACCAAGCTTTTCACGTTCAGCTACCCTGCAGAGTGCTTTTAATGTAACAGAAGACTGTGTGGGGGTGTGCCATGTGGACACTGGTTCATGGACTACTACATCATAGGATCATGAATTGATTTATATAATTATGTATTGTTTTTTTAATGAAGTTATGTATATATTTTTGTATTTATGTTATTGATGTATATATATATATACATTTTTAAAAATTTTATTTATTAATTAGTTTAAATATATATTTTTTTCTTTTACATTTAGTCAAGTTTTGACTTAATGTTTTAACATAGAGGGGGGAATCGAGACGAGGGTCATGGTGTGTGTGTGTGTGTGTGTGTGTGTGTGTGTGTGTGTGTGTGTGTGTAGAGCGATGATATCCTCAGATGTTTTTTTCATTTTTTCGATAAATGTCTTTGATGACGTCATATCCGGCATTTTGTAAAAGTTGAGGCGGCACTGTCACACCCTCATTTTTCAATAAAATTGATTGAAATTTTGGCCAAGCAATCTTCAACGAAGGCCGGACTTTGGTATTGCATTTCCGGCTTGGAGGCTTAAAAATTAATTAATGACTTTGGTCATTAAAAATCTGAAAATTGTAATTAAAATTTTTTTTTATAAAACGGTCCAAATTTACTTTTATTGTATTCTTCACCATTTTCTGATTCCAAAAACATATAAATATGTTATATTCGTATTAAAAACAAGCTCTGAAAATTAAAAATATAAAAATGATGATTAAAATTAAATTTCCGAAATCGATTTAAAAACAATTTCATTTTATTCCTTGTCCATTCCTGATTCCAAAAACATATAGATATGATATGTTTGGATTAAAAACACGTTCAGAGAGTTAAAAAGAATAGAGATATAGAAAAGCGTGCTATCCTCCTCAGCGCAACCGCTCCCGCGCTTTTCTGGATTGTTAATTTCACTGCCTTTGCCACGAGCGGTGGACAGACGATGCTACGAGTGTACGGTCTTGCGGAAAAAATGCAATGCGTTCAGTTTCATTCTGTGAGTTCGACTGAGCTTGACTAACTGTTGTATTTTCGCCTTACGCGACTTGTTTCTTTATTAAATTCAAGCCGCATTGTGTATGATTTTAGGGAGGACGTACAACGACCTGAACCAGTACCACGTGTTCCCCTGGGTGTTGGTCAACTATGACAGTGACGAGCTCGACCTGTCCACTCCGGCCACCTACAGGGATCTGTCCAAGGTCAGTGATGGCGCATGACATTGTCACTGTTTGTAGGCTCTTGAGGGGATGGGGGTGGGGATGAGGATGGGGATGGGGGGTGGGGATGAGGGTGGGGATGAGGGGGGTGGGGATGAGGGTGGGGATGGGGATGAGGGTGAGGATGGGGATGGGGGTGGGGGTGGGGGTCATTATATGACATTTCCACAAAGAAAGACTTTATAAATATCGGGTTGCTCTTCACCTGTTTCAGCCAATCGGTGCGCTGAACGAGACGCGGAGAAGCTACTTTGCGGAGCGCTACCATTCGTGGGAACACGAGCAGATCCCTCCGTTCCACTACGGGACACACTACTCCACAGCTGCCTTCACCCTCAACTGGCTCATACGTGTTGTGAGTGCTTCTGTCTCTGTCTTTTCACAGCTTTGTACAGTCAAACCTGTCCTAAAGGCAGTCCTTAATTCAGCCCGAAGTCGACTTCCCAAAGACTTGGCGAAGTCTTTTTACCGAAAACTCAGTGCTAAAGCTCCGTGTGGCCAGCTTCACGAAGTATACTTGACGTAGTCGACTTCGCCCAGTTAGGGACGGGTTTAAACAACCACCCAGGAGACCGACCAGAATGGTCGCTAGAGACAGGTGGTCGCTATCGAAAGGGACATTTGTAAAGCTCGTAGGGGATCCTATTGGTTGGTCTTTGTGGGCAGGTGGTCTTTATCGAGAGGTGGTCACTAAGGCAAGTTCCAACTGTGTTTTGACTTCATTTTCATGGAATGATATAGATAGTATTGGTGGTGTTTTTTGGTCATGATTGTATTTCGCATAGAGTATGTGAATGTGTATATTATGTGAGAATCCAACAAAAGTCAAGAGGTTAAAGAAACACACCAATGATGATACATTGTATATATTCACACTTTTGATTGGAAGTGTATCTATTCTATTAATGGGTAAGAATAGGTGTGTGTTTGTGCGTGTAAATGTATGTATGCCTGCATGCATGTAAAGTTTCAGGTTGAGGATTGTGGGGAAGAGTTATGCAAAAAAATCAGTCTGTTGTTTTCCCTTTTTTGACTCACATGCGAAGCAAAAGTGAGTCTATGTACCCGAGTCGTCCGTCCGTCCGTCCCCCGTCCCCCCCCCCCCCCCCCCCCCCCCCCCCCCGTCCGTCCGGAAAACTTTAACGTTGGATATTTCTTGGACACTATTCAGTCTATCAGTACCAAATTTGGCAAGATGGTGTATGATGACAAGGCCCCAAAAAACATACATAGCATCTTGACCTTGCTTCAAGGTCAAGGTCGCAGGGGCCATAAATGTTGTCTAAAAAACAGCTATTTTTCCCATTTTTCCCATTTTCTCTGA
>NC_090250.1:3365949-3385949 GCF_037325665.1 Littorina saxatilis | reverse complement strand
TGGTCTTATCCCATGTAAAAGGTATGTGACCAAGTGGAGGGATGGTCTTGTCCCATGTAAAAGGTATGTGACCAAGTGGAGGGATGGTCTTGTCCCATGTAAAAGGTATGTGACCAAGTGGAGGGATGGTCTTGTCCCATGTAAAAGGTATGTGACCAAGTGGAGGGATGGTCTTGTCCCATGTAAAAGGTATGTGACCAAGTGGAGGGATGGTCTTGTCCCATGTAAAAGGTATGTGACCAAGCGGAGGGATGGTCTTGTCCAATGTAAAAGGTATGTGACCAAGCGGAGGGATGGTCTTGTCCCATGTAAAAGGTATGTGACCAAGTGGAGGGATGGTCTTGTCCCATGTAAAAGGTATGTGACCAAGTGGAGGGATGGTCTTATCCCATGTAAAAGGTATGTGACCAAGCGGAGGGATGGTCTTGTCCCATGTAAAAGGTATGTGACCAAGCGGAGGGATGGTCTTATCCCATGTAAAAGGTATGTGACCAAGCGGAGGGATGGTCTTGTCCCATGTAAAAGGTATGTGACCAAGTGGAGGGATGGTCTTATCCCATGTAAAAGGTATGTGACCAAGTGGAGGGATGGTCTTATCCCATGTAAAAGGTATGTGACCAAGCGGAGGGATGGTCTTGTCCCATGTAAAAGGTATGTGACCAAGCGGAGGGATGGTCTTATCCCATGTAAAAGGTATGTGACCAAGTGGAGGGATGGTCTTGTCCCATGTAAAAGGTATGTGACCAAGCGGAGGGATGGTCTTATCCCATGTAAAAGGTATGTGACCAAGCGGAGGGATGGTCTTATCCCATGTAAAAGGTATGTGACCAAGCGGAGGGATGGTCTTATCCCATGTAAAAGGTATGTGACCAAGCGGAGGGATGGTCTTATCCCATGTAAAAGGTATGTGACCAAGCGGAGGGATGGTCTTATCCCATGTAAAAGGTATGTGACCAAGCGGAGGGATGGTCTTGTCCCATGTAAAAGGTATGTGACCAAGCGGAGGGATGGTCTTATCCCATGTAAAAGGTATGTGACCAAGCGGAGGGATGGTCTTATCCCATGTAAAAGGTATGTGACCAAGCGGAGGGATGGTCTTGTCCCATGTAAAAGGTATGTGACCAAGTGGAGGGATGGTCTTATCCCATGTAAAAGGTATGTGACCAAGTGGAGGGATGGTCTTATCCCATGTAAAAGGTATGTGACCAAGTGGAGGGATGGTCTTGTCCCATGTAAAAGGTATGTGACCAAGTGGAGGGATGGTCTTATCCCATGTAAAAGGTATGTGACCAAGTGGAGGGATGGTCTTATCCCATGTAAAAGGTATGTGACCAAGTGGAGGGATGGTCTTATCCCATGTAAAAGGTATGTGACCAAGTGGAGGGATGGTCTTATCCCATGTAAAAGGTATGTGACCAAGCGGAGGGATGGTCTTGTCCCATGTAAAAGGTATGTGACCAAGTGGAGGGATGGTCTTATCCCATGTAAAAGGTATGTGACCAAGCGGAGGGATGGTCTTGTCCCATGTAAAAGGTATGTGACCAAGCGGAGGGATGGTCTTGTCCCATGTAAAAGGTATGTGACCAAGCGGAGGGATGGTCTTGTCCCATGTAAAAGGTATGTGACCAAGCGGAGGGATGGTCTTATCCCATGTAAAAGGTATGTGACCAAGTGGAGGGATGGTCTTGTCCCATGTAAAAGGTATGTGACCAAGCGGAGGGATGGTCTTATCCCATGTAAAAGGTATGTGACCAAGCGGAGGGATGGTCATATCCCATGTAAAAGGTATGTGACCAAGCGGAGGGATGGTCATATCCCATGTAAAAGGTATGTGACCAAGCGGAGGGATGGTCATATCCCATGTAAAAGGTATGTGACCAAGCGGAGGGATGGTCATATCCCATGTAAAAGGTATGTGACCAAGCGGAGGGATGGTCTTGTCCCATGTAAAAGGTATGTGACCAAGCGGAGGGATGGTCTTATCCCATGTAAAAGGTATGTGACCAAGCGGAGGGATGGTCTTATCCCATGTAAAAGGTATGTGACCAAGCGGAGGGATGGTCTTGTCCCATGTAAAAGGTATGTGACCAAGTGGAGGGATGGTCTTATCCCATGTAAAAGGTATGTGACCAAGTGGAGGGATGGTCTTATCCCATGTAAAAGGTATGTGACCAAGTGGAGGGATGGTCTTGTCCCATGTAAAAGGTATGTGACCAAGTGGAGGGATGGTCTTATCCCATGTAAAAGGTATGTGACCAAGTGGAGGGATGGTCTTATCCCATGTAAAAGGTATGTGACCAAGTGGAGGGATGGTCTTATCCCATGTAAAAGGTATGTGACCAAGTGGAGGGATGGTCTTATCCCATGTAAAAGGTATGTGACCAAGCGGAGGGATGGTCTTGTCCCATGTAAAAGGTATGTGACCAAGTGGAGGGATGGTCTTATCCCATGTAAAAGGTATGTGACCAAGCGGAGGGATGGTCTTGTCCCATGTAAAAGGTATGTGACCAAGCGGAGGGATGGTCTTGTCCCATGTAAAAGGTATGTGACCAAGCGGAGGGATGGTCTTGTCCCATGTAAAAGGTATGTGACCAAGCGGAGGGATGGTCTTGTCCCATGTAAAAGGTATGTGACCAAGCGGAGGGATGGTCTTGTCCCATGTAAAAGGTATGTGACCAAGCGGAGGGATGGTCTTATCCCATGTAAAAGGTATGTGACCAAGCGGAGGGATGGTCTTGTCCCATGTAAAAGGTATGTGACCAAGTGGAGGGATGGTCTTATCCCATGTAAAATGTATGTGACCAAGCGGAGGGATGGTCTTGTCCCATGTAAAAGGTATGTGACCAAGCGGAGGGATGGTCTTGTCCCATGTAAAAGGTATGTGACCAAGCGGAGGGATGGTCTTGTCCCATGTAAAAGGTATGTGACCAAGCGGAGGGATGGTCTTATCCCATGTAAAAGGTATGTGACCAAGCGGAGGGATGGTCTTGTCCCATGTAAAAGGTATGTGACCAAGCGGAGGGATGGTCTTGTCTCATGTAAAAGGTATGTGACCAAGTGGAGGGATGGTCTTGTCCCATGTAAAAGGTATGTGACCAAGTGGAGGGATGGTCTTGTCTCATGTAAAAGGTATGTGACCAAGCGGAGGGATGGTCTTGTCCCATGTAAAAGGTATGTGACCAAGCGGAGGGATGGTCTTATCCCATGTAAAAGGTATGTGACCAAGCGGAGGGATGGTCTTGTCCCATGTAAAAGGTATGTGACCAAGTGGAGGGATGGTCTTGTCCCATGTAAAAGGTATGTGACCAAGTGGAGGGATGGTCTTATCCCATGTAAAAGGTATGTGACCAAGCGGAGGGATGGTCTTGTCCCATGTAAAAGGTATGTGACCAAGTGGAGGTATGGTCTTATCCCATGTAAAAGGTATGTGACCAAGCGGAGGGATGGTCTTGTCCCATGTAAAAGGTATGTGACCAAGCGGAGGGATGGTCTTGTCCCATGTAAAAGGTATGTGACCAAGCGGAGGGATGGTCTTGTCCCATGTAAAAGGTATGTGACCCAGCGGAGGGATGGTCTTATCCCATGTAAAAGGTATGTGACCAAGCGGAGGGATGGTCTTGTCCCATGTAAAAGGTATGTGACCAAGTGGAGGGATGGTCTTATCCCATGTAAAATGTATGTGACCAAGCGGAGGGATGGTCTTGTCCCATGTAAAAGGTATGTGACCAAGCGGAGGGATGGTCTTGTCCCATGTAAAAGGTATGTGACCAAGCGGAGGGATGGTCTTGTCCCATGTAAAAGGTATGTGACCAAGCGGAGGGATGTTCTTATCCCATGTAAAAGGTATGTGACCAAGCGGAGGGATGGTCTTGTCCCATGTAAAAGGTATGTGACCAAGCGGAGGGATGGTCTTGTCTCATGTAAAAGGTATGTGACCAAGTGGAGGGATGGTCTTGTCTCATGTAAAAGGTATGTGACCAAGCGGAGGGATGGTCTTGTCCCATGTAAAAGGTATGTGACCAAGCGGAGGGATGGTCTTGTCTCATGTAAAAGGTATGTGACCAAGCGGAGGGATGGTCTTGTCCAATGTAAAAGGTATGTGACCAAGCGGAGGGATGGTCTTGTCTCATGTAAAAGGTATGTGACCAAGCGGAGGGATGGTCTTGTCCAATGTAAAAGGTATGTGACCAAGCGGAGGGATGGTCTTATCCCATGTAAAAGGTATGTGACCAAGCGGAGGGATGGTCTTGTCCCATGTAAAAGGTATGTGACCAAGCGGAGGGATGGTCTTGTCTCATGTAAAAGGTATGTGACCAAGCGGAGGGATGGTCTTGTCCAATGTAAAAGGTATGTGACCAAGCGGAGGGATGGTCTTGTCCAATGTAAAAGGTATGTGACCAAGCGGAGGGATGGTCTTGTCCAATGTAAAAGGTATGTGACCAAGTGGAGGGATGGTCTTGTCCCATGTAAAAGGTATGTGACCAAGCGGAGGGATGGTCTTGTCCCATGTAAAAGGTATGTGACCAAGCGGAGGGATGGTCTTGTCCAATGTAAAAGGTATGTGACCAAGCGGAGGGATGGTCTTGTCCAATGTAAAAGGTATGTGACCAAGTGGAGGGATGGTCTTGTCCCATGTAAAAGGTATGTGACCAAGCGGAGGGATGGTCTTGTCCCATGTAAAAGGTATGTGACCAAGCGGAGGGATGGTCTTGTCCCATGTAAAAGGTATGTGACCAAGTGGAGGGGTGGTCTCACCCCATGTAAAAGGTATGTGACCAAGTGGAGGGATGGTCTTATCCCATGTAAAAGGTATGTGACCAAGTGGAGGGATGGTTTTATCCCATGTAAAAGGTATGTGACCAAGTGGAGGGATGGTCTTATCCCATGTAAAAGGTATGTGACCAAGTGGAGGGCTGGTCTTATCCCATGTAAAAGGTATGTGACCAAGTGGAGGGATGGTCTTATCCCATGTAAAAGGTATGTGACCAAGTGGAGGGATGGTCTTGTCTCATGTAAAAGGTATGTGACCAAGTGGAGGGATGGTCTGGTCCCATGTAAAAGGTATGTGACCAAGTGGAGGGATGGTCTTGTCCCATGTAAAAGGTATGTGACCAAGCGGAGGGATGGTCTTGTCCCATGTAAAAGGTATGTGACCAAGTGGAGGGATGGTCTTGTCCCATGTAAAAGGTATGTGACCAAGTGGAGGGATGGTCTGGTCCCATGTAAAAGGTATGTGACCAAGTGGAGGGATGGTCTTGTCCCATGTAAAAGGTATGTGCTGAGTTGTATTGGGAAGGTGCTTGAAAAATGTATACAAATCCGTGTGTTTGGTTATTTGAAAAATTATGATTTGATTACACACTGCCAATCTGGTTTTATTGCTGGTGATTCGACTGTTTATCAACTATTGAGTATATATGATGATTTTTGTGTTGCACTTGATAAAAACATTATGTCACAGGCAATATTTTTTGATGTATCCAAAGCTTTTGATAAAGTCTGGCATCGCGGTCTGCTCCACAAGCTTGAGGCGATAGGTATAAGAGGTCCCTTGCTTGTTTGGTTTGAACATTACTTGAGCGATCGCAGACAAGCAGTAGTATTGAAAGGAACCAAATCAAGTTATGCTACCCCTTCTGCTGGTGTCCCTCAGGGTTCTGTCTTAGGACCTCTTTTATTTCTCATTTATATTAACGATATTGGTGTTGGTCTTGAATCAGTGTTGAAACTCTTTGCAGACGATACGAGTATGTACTTAAGTTTAGATAACGATGATGTACGAGCAGAGATTTTGAATTCTGATTTGGATAAAATTCGCACATGGGCTTCTAAATGGAAAGTCACTTTTAATTGTCAAAAGACAGAATTGTTGGACATTTGTAGGCAACAAAATGTTTTACTTCCACCATTGTATTTCGAAGATGCACACTTAGTTGATGTTGAAAATCACAAGCACCTTGGCGTCATTCTACAAGGTAATTGTAAATGGGATTCCCGCATAAAAAGTCTAATTGCTAAATGTAGAAAGTCAATTGCGTGTTTTGGTTTATTCAAGCATCGTTTAAACAGGAAATCACTTGAAGTTATATATAAATCCTTTATGTTACCATTGTTTGATTATGCGGACGTGATCTGGGATAACTGTACACAGTGTTTGGCAGACGAGTTGGAGACATTGCATCTCGATGCAATCCGAATCATTGTAGGTGCAGTACGTGGCACAAGCCACCAAAAACTGTATAACGAATCGGGTTTTGTGCCCCTGAAAGAAAGGCGACGTCGTCATAAACTTTTGCTGTATTATAAAATTGTAAATCGTTTAACCCCAGAATATTTATATTCCAAACTGCCGGTCCTGGTTTCCGATGTAAATCCTTACCACAGACGACGCCCTCTTGAACGTAAGTTTCCATTGTGCAGAAGTGAGTTATATAAATCTTCATTTTTTCCTTCAACGACAGCTTTGTGGAATAATCTTCCAGAAAATATACAACAAACGCAGTCAGTTGGTGAATTTAAAAGGTATTTGACCGATGGAGATGTTGTTGTTCCACCGTATTATTATCTAGGCAACCGCCAGGGACAGGTACTTCACAGCAGGTTGAGATTAAACATGAGCGATTTGCAACAAGACTTAGTTAACCGACACCTCTCTGATAATTTAGAATGTACGTGTGGAGCATGCCCGGAAGATTCTGAACATTTCTTATTACATTGTCCAAAATTTAAAGAACATAGAACCATTTTATTCAATAGTCTGCCAACACACGTTCTGGACTGCAAAACACTCTTGTTTGGAAATACTGATTAAATTACATATCTTACCCAACTCACATATAGCAATTAACCCATAGTTCAGTGCTGATATCGCTGTACGCGTCCCCTTAGCAACAAGGAAGACGACTCTAAAAAAGAGTGACCGAGACCCGTAAGGGTATCCAAGTCAGCCCGTAAGGGAGGCTGCCTTCCATATGCGCGCGCATATGCCGCCATCTTGTCATTCTACTCTCAGCGATCAGTGGAGCTGGTCGTGTTTGGTACGCTCCGGCTGTGTTTTCAGCCTACTTGCTTGGTCTTCCAGACCTGGTTTGTGTTCCCCTTGGTGTCTTCTTGTCACCGGACTTCGCATTTGCTGTTGAGGTGAGATCTTTCCATTTTTTACCTGAATTTTGGCGGCATTGTTGGCTTGTTTTCGGACTTACAAAATTTTTTCCAAATTTGTTTGTGAGTTGTTTTCATCATGGCCGACAATGCGGACGGGAAGAGGTCAACATCTAAACATGTAGCTGCTTCGCCCTCTCCTGTTAAGAAAAGCTCTAGAAGTTCTAGAAGTTCTAAAACGCACGGCGATACGTCCGTGTCTCTTTCGGGTTCAGAATCCAAAAAATGTAGTGATGTTGTTGTTGGCGTGCCCGGAGTTTCCGGTTCGTCTGCTAAACCTACGGAGAAGCCCTTGCTCGGGGTTAAGCATGTTGTAGGGGATGTCTCGCCTGTAGGTTCTGGGCTTGCATCTGCGGATTTTGCTTCTTTGCTTTTGACATTAAGCTCTCAGGTTTCGGCCTTAGCGGCTGAAGTTTCGTCAACTAAGGCGGAGATACGTGCGCTGCCGGCAGGGGTCGGTGGTACGTCGTCGCTGGCCAGTGTGCGTTTGCCTCCCTCTGCTACTGTTACGAGGGCGGACGTGCATGCGTCTCAGGATGGGATCTCTCAGGCTCCCGTGGGGTCTCCGGCCGGTGTCCGTTCTTCTTCACAAGGTATGTGCACTCCACGTGAGCGTTGTCTTGAGGGAGTAGCCTCGGGTCTCATCCCAGGTGAAAGTTCTGAAACATCGGCTGATATCCACCGCTTAGTCGGGGTGTCAGTGGGTGCGAAGAGCCCTGACAAGCGAACAGATGTTCCTATTCTTCCTGGCCGTAGTCAGGTTGAAGGGCATCTGCTTCCGCCCAGGGGGCAGGAAGTTGGTGGTAGTATGGCTGGCTCTGGACTTGACTCTGTTAGTCAGTACGGGGACCAGTCTCCGGAGTGCACGGAAGGGCACGACGGCTACCTGGATGACGGTGCCGCCTCTCAGGCTGAAGGTGCTGGATTCTTTTTGCCACGGCAGCTGCCAGATGCGGTGGCTCTGGCGGCTGGAGTGGCTTCGAAATATCTCGAGGAGGAGGTGGCGGTGAACAAATCTCAGTTTGTCCATCCTCCTTCTGCCTTAGGGGATTTCAGGAGTGCTAAGGAACCGAAAAGTTCGTTCCGATTCCGGGAGTCCCCCTCTTTGGCGGTCGAGATGTCGAAGGTTTTTGCGAAAGGACGAGCTATGTCCGATGCCTTTCCGCTGTTGTCACAGCATGGGGAGGCGCCGGAGGTGGTGGGCCCCTGGTTGGCTAAAGCGGGTCAACACGTTCCTTGTTCTGCGCTCTCAAAGAGCTCTAAACTGTCGGTTCGTCCCGTCGCTCTACTTGACTCTTTCGCTTTGCCGAGATCAGTTCTACCGGTGACTCCGGAACTGCTTTCTCTGCGGGAGGACGGGTATGCCAGGGATAGAGCAGTCCCTTACACGGAGTCTGCTCTTCAGGCTTTGGAGGAGACGGGTAGATCTCTGCTCGAGTTGGGTTCCGTCTCTAGTTCTCTCCAACGCTCTTTGTCTAGGTCTATCGCTTCATCGTTAGACCCGTTTGAGTTCCGTTACGACGCCTCCCAGGAGGATGTGACAACTCTGTTGGCGACGCTGGCCAAGGTCTCTCAGGAACAATTGAGCTTGGCAGCCAGGCTTTACGGGCATGCTGTACATTCCCGCAGAACTGCCTTTTTGGCGGGTTCAAAGATCCGAGACAGGGGTACCATTGACAGACTTAAGGTATCCCCGTTTACGGAAGGGTCGCTGCTGGGTACTTCCTCTTTGGACGCTTTGCAGAAGGAAACCCAGGACGCTAGGGATCTGGCTATTGCAAGGATTGCTCACCACGGCTTTCAGAAGGTTCAGAGCAAGCCTACCTCCCAGAGTAAGGCTCAGCCTTCTTCGTCTGGGGGGGGCAAGATGCAAAGTCAGTCCACCTCTTTTCGGGGTAGGGGGCGAGGCGCGCCTTACCCGAAGAGAGGCTCCTTTGGGGGTTCTCGGGGGTCGGGGCACAAGCCTCACCCCCAATGAGGGTCTCCCGAGCCACTATTCCCAGTAACCCCCGCCGTGGTGGCGGCGGGTGGCCCCTCCAGGGCCTTGGCCGCCTGGACACGCCTGGTGTCCAGCCGGTGGATTTTGGGAATAGTGCGTTCGGGATTCCGTCTCCTCTGGGCAGAGGGGAAGGCACCTCTGTCCAGGATACCTCCGCCTTTCAGATATCCCGTGGACCCGGAAGCCAAGTCAGCCGTTCATGCGGAGGTGGCTTCCCTACTCCTGAAGGGTGCGATAGAGGAAGTTCGAGATCGAGAGTCCCTCGGCTTTTACGGCAGGCTGTTCGTGGTGCCCAAAGCCTCAGGGGCATGGAGGCCTGTTTTGGACCTGTCCACCCTGAACAAATACCTACGGGTAGTCAAGTTTGTCATGGAGACTCCTCTCTCTGTAAGGGAAGCTCTGCGTCCGGGAGATTGGGCCACGTCGGTGGATCTCACCGACGCATATTTCCATGTGCTCATGCATGTTCAAGACAGGAAATGGCTGCGCTTTCTGTGGGGCGAGAAAGTGTTTCAATTTCGGGCACTCCCCTTCGGGCTTTCCCTGGCCCCCTGGATCTTCACGCTGGTCGTTCGCCAACTTTGCTCCCTTGTCAGACAAGAGGGGGTACGCCTACGGGCGTATTTAGACGATTGGTTGAATCTGCATCAGGACCAGTACATGTGCAGAACTCAGACTGCGAGGGTTCTCGACCTGGCGGCTCAGCTGGGCTTTACAGTCAATCTAGGGAAGTCAGAGTTAGAACCATCCCAACGCTTCACTTACCTGGGCATGGATTTCGATACGGTGGAGTGGTTAGTCCGTCCCTCTCAAAAGAGGGTGGACAAGCTTCAGAACTTGGTTCGCTCGTTGAAAGGAAAGAGTGTGTCCACGGCCCGGGAGTTGTCCTCCCTACTGGGGCAGATGGAATCGATGGCTCCCCTTGTGCCTCTAGGCAGGGTCCACAAGAGGCCGTTTCAGGCGGCTTTGAGGAGGCAGTGGGACCAAGCCTCTCAGGGCTGGAATGTTCGCATAGGACTGGGGAGTTGGTTCAACAACACTACAAGTGTTTGGCTGCTCCCCTGGGTCTCTCAGGGTGTTCCGATCGTTCCTCCGGCGCCGGAGAACATTCTTGTTACAGATGCATCCATGACAGGCTGGGGTGCTCATCTGGCCGATCAGACAGCCTCAGGCCTGTGGGATCTCTCCCTAGCTCCACAGCACATAAACGTGCTGGAGCTGGAGGCTGTGTCTCTGGGTTTACAGGCTTTCCTGCCGCTTCTGGGGGGCAGTCATGTTCAAGTCCACACGGACAATACGACTGTGGCCGCTTACATAAATCGGCAGGGGGGCACACGCTCGCAGAAGCTGTCGGAGAGCGCTTGCCGTCTGTTGGTTTGGTGCAGCTCGCACAACATACTTCTCTCAGCCAAGTACCTGAAGGGCACGCTCAATGTTTTGGCGGATGCCCTCAGTCGGGGGGACAAGGTTCTGCACTCAGAATGGACCCTCTCCCACCAGGCGTTGGACCGCCTTTGGGTTCAAGTAGACAAGCCTTGCATAGATCTGTTTGCAACGAGATTCTCCACCAGGCTTCCCCTTTTCGTCTCACCGTTCCCGGACCCTCTGGCGTGGGCGGTGAACGCGTTGGATCTGGATTGGTCAAATCTGCAGGCGTATGCTTTTCCTCCGTTTTGCCTGCTAGGGAAGGTAGTAAGAAAAGTGGATCTGGAAAAGCCAGCGCTGGTGCTGGTTGCTCCTCTTTGGCCCAGCCAGCACTGGTATCCGGACCTTCTGCGGCTGGCAGTGCGCCCACCCATTCCTCTAGGCGTTCGAAGGGGCGACCTGTTACAGCCCAGGTCAGGGGTCCCGCACGAGAATCCGCAAGCGTTGCAGCTTCACGGCTGGATTCTGTCAGAATCGCTCTGCGTCGTGCCGGGGCCTCGGCCACAACTTTGAAACTGGTACAGAAAGCACACAGAGACTCAACTAGCTCCGTTTACTCTTCTCATTGGGCTGCATGGGCCAAGTGGTGCTCTGAGAATAAGGTTCAACATCTTTCCCCAAGGTCCATGGAGGTAGCCAACCACCTCTCTTGGTTGGCTAGTAGGGGGGTCTCTCCTTCTTCACTGCGAGTTAGAAGGTCTGCGATTTCTTCCACGCTTAGACAGCTCGGTCGAAAGATCAATCTTGACGGTGTCATTTCAAGCGTGCTTAAGGGAGCTGCCCTTGATGCAGCTCTCTCAAGATCACAGCTCCCTGCCTGGGATCTGTTTGTGGTTCTCCGTTTCCTTGCATCGGAGGACTTTGAGCCTCTCCGGTTGGCTAGTTTACCTAATTTGACGAGAAAAACTCTGTTTTTGGTCTTGCTGGCCACGGCTAGGAGGGGTAGCGAGGTGCACGCACTTTCTGGTCTCGCTAAAGATATTTCCCTGGAGGGGGATGGCTCCTACTCTTTGAGATTTACGTCTAATTTTCTCGCTAAAAATCAAAAGCCCGGTCAGGCTTCGCCTTGCATTCGTATTCCACCCTTGAGCGATATACTCGCTCCTGGAGACCCCGATCTGTCAAATTGTCCTGTCAGGGCGTTAAGCAGCTACCTGTCTAGGTCTTCGCCGATTCGCTCGGAAACTCAGAAATTACTGTTTATATCCCTCAACACTGTGCGAGCGAAGGATATCTCGAAGGTCACCTTGACTAAATGGGTTTCACTGACCATTAAGCAAGCGTATGGATGGTGGCAACGCCAGTCTGGCGAGGTCAGGGCGGTGCTTCCTCTTACGTCAGCCAGGACGCACGAAGCGAGGGCTTGGGCGTCTTCTGTGGCCGTGCTTCGCTCAGGGCGCCTATCAGAGGTCCTGGCGGCGGCTTACTGGAAATCTGAGGACGTGTTCATCAATTTTTATTTGAGAGACATTGCTGCAAGGCGGCAAGATGGCAGTGCGGCTTTGCCGGCTCTCGTGGCTGCAGGGCAGGTCCTGCGGTCTTAAGTTGGTAAGTACCCTCCTCCTATAGTAGCAATCTGCTATATGTGAGTTGGGTAAGATATGTAATTTAATTAAAAATTTTAATAATAAATTTTCATTTGATTAATATACTTACCCAACTCACATCGTTTATTCCCTCCCGCCTCCCCGCTGTGGGGGGTATGGGGGTCTAAAAAAGTAGTGAGTTGGGCTTCGTGTAGAATGACAAGATGGCGGCATATGCGCGCGCATATGGAAGGCAGCCTCCCTTACGGGCTGACTTGGATACCCTTACGGGTCTCGGTCACTCTTTTTTAGAGGCGTCTTCCTTGTTGCTAAGGGGACGCGTACAGCGATATCAGCACTGAACTATGGGTTAATTGCTATATGTGAGTTGGGTAAGTATATTAATCAAATGAAAATTTATTATTAAAATTTTTAATTTAACTATATCTTTGAACACGAAAATATTCTCTGTTGTACAAGACTATGTTATGTTAACTAATCGCTTCGGCTGATATTATATTAACTGTGCAATTGATGTAGCCAGGCATTCTCTCCCTCCCTCTCTCTCTCTCCCTCTCCCCCTCTCTCTCTCTCTCTCTCTCTCTCTCTCTCTCTCTCTTTCTCTCTCTCTCTCTCTCTTTACCCTATTTGTATAAAATATAATTAAAGATTATCAAGATAAGTGTTGAAGCTATCACTTGTTCGCCATGTTTTGCTATCTGAATGTGTATTGATTATAAGTTCAAGAACGTGTCCATAAGCAATCTGCTTGTTAACGTTCTCAATGTTGTTATTGTTTGAAACGTGTGTATGTGAATTTGAATAAACACGCTTAAACCAAAAGGTATGTGACCAAGTGGAGGGATGGTCTTGTCCCATGTAAAAGGTATGTGACCAAGTGGAGGGATGGTCTTGTCCCATGTAAAAGGTATGTGACCAAGTGGAGGGATGGTCTGGTCCCATGTAAAAGGTATGTGACCAAGCGGAGGGATGGTCTTGTCCCATGTAAAAGGTATGTGACCAAGTGGAGGGATGGTCTTATCCCATGTAAAAGGTGTGTGACCAAGTGGAGGGATGGTCTTATCCCATGTAAAAGGTATGTGACCAAGTGGAGGGATGGTCTTATCCCATGTAAAAGGTATGTGACCAAGGGGAGGGATGGACTTATCCCATGTAAAAGGTATGTGACCAAGTGGAGGGATGGTCTTATCCCATGTAAAAGGTGTGTGACCAAGTGGAGGGATGGTCTTGTCCCATGTAAAAGGTATGTGACCAAGTGGAGGGATGGTCTTATCCCATGTAAAAGGTATGTGACCAAGTGGAGGGATGGTCTTGTCCCATGTAAAAGGTATGTGACCAAGTGGAGGGGTGGTCTTGTCCCATGTAAAAGGTATGCGACCAAGTGGAGGGATGGTCTCACCCCATGTAAAAGGTATGCGACCAAGTGGAGGGCTGGTCTTATCCCATGTAAAAGGTATGTGACCAAGTGGAGGGATGGTCTTATCCCATGTAAAAGGTATGTGACCAAGTGGAGGGATGGTCTTATCCCATGTAAAAGGTATGTGACCAAGTGGAGGGATGGTCTTGTCCCATGTAAAAGGTATGTGACCAAGTGGAGGGATGGTCTTATCCCATGTAAAAGGTATGTGACCAAGTGGAGGGATGGTCTTATCCCATGTAAAAGGTATGTGACCAAGTGGAGGGATGGTCTTATCCCATGTAAAAGGTATGTGACCAAGTGGAGGGATGGTCTTGTCCCATGTAAAAGGTATGTGACCAAGCGGAGGGATGGTCTTGTCCCATGTAAAAGGTATGTGACCAAGTGGAGGGATGGTCTTGTCCCATGTAAAAGGTATGTGACCAAGTGGAGGGATGGTCTTGTCCCATGTAAAAGGTATGTGACCAAGTGGAGGGATGGTCTTGTCCCATGTAAAAGGTATGTGACCAAGTGGAGGGATGGTCTTGTCCCATGTAAAAGGTATGTGACCAAGTGGAGGGATGGTCTTGTCCCATGTAAAAGGTATGTGACCAAGTGGAGGGATGGTCTTGTCCCATGTAAAAGGTATGTGACCAAGTGGAGGGATGGTCTTGTCCCATGTAAAAGGTATGTGACCAAGTGGAGGGATGGTCTTGTCCCATGTAAAAGGTATGTGACCAAGTGGAGGGGTGGTCTTGTCCCATGTAAAAGGTATGTGACCAAGTGGAGGGATGGTCTTGTCCCATGTAAAAGGTATGTGACCAAGTGGAGGGATGGTCTTGTCCCATGTAAAAGGTATGTGACCAAGTGGAGGGATGGTCTTGTCCCATGTAAAAGGTATGTGACCAAGTGGAGGGGTGGTCTTGTCCCATGTAAAAGGTATGTGACCAAGTGGAGGGATGGTCTTGTCCCATGTAAAAGGTATGTGACCAAGTGGAGGGATGGTCTTATCCCATGTAAAAGGTATGTGACCAAGTGGAGGGATGGTCTTGTCCCATGTAAAAGGTATGTGACCAAGTGGAGGGATGGTCTTGTCCCATGTAAAAGGTATGTGACCAAGTGGAGGGATGGTCTTATCCCATGTAAAAGGTATGTGACCAAGTGGAGGGATGGTCTTATCCCATGTAAAAGGTATGTGACCAAGTGGAGGGATGGTCTTGTCTCATGTAAAAGGTATGTGACCAAGTGGAGGGATGGTCTTGTCCCATGTAAAAGGTATGTGACCAAGTGGAGGGGTGGTCTTGTCCCATGTAAAAGGTATGTGACCAAGTGGAGGGATGGTCTTGTCCCATGTAAAAGGTATGTGACCAAGTGGAAGGATGGTCTTATCCCATGTAAAAGGTATGTGACCAAGTGGAGGGATGGTCTTGTCCCATGTAAAAGGTATGTGACCAAGTGGAGGGATGGTCTTGTCCCATGTAAAAGGTATGTGACCAAGTGGAGGGATGGTCTTATCCCATGTAAAAGGTATGTGACCAAGTGGAGGGATGGTCTTATCCCATGTAAAAGGTATGTGACCAAGTGGAGGGATGGTCTTGTCTCATGTAAAAGGTATGTGACCAAGTGGAGGGATGGTCTTATCCCATGTAAAAGGTATGTGACCAAGTGGAGGGATGGTCTTATCCCATGTAAAAGGTATGTGACCAAGTGGAGGGATGGTCTTGTCCCATGTAAAAGGTATGTGACCAAGTGGAGGGATGGTCTTATCCCATGTAAAAGGTATGTGACCAAGTGGAGGGATGGTCTTATCCCATGTAAAAGGTATGTGACCAAGTGGAGGGATGGTCTTATCCCATGTAAAAGGTATGTGACCAAGTGGAGGGATGGTCTTGTCCCATGTAAAAGGTATGTGACCAAGTGGAGGGATGGTCTTATCCCATGTAAAAGGTATGTGACCAAGTGGAGGGATGGTCTTGTCTCATGTAAAAGGTATGTGACCAAGTGGAGGGATGGTCTTATCCCATGTAAAAGGTATGTGACCAAGTGGAGGGATGGTCTTATCCCATGTAAAAGGTATGTGACCAAGTGGAGGGATGGTCTTGTCCCATGTAAAAGGTATGTGACCAAGTGGAGGGATGGTCTTATCCCATGTAAAAGGTATGTGACCAAGTGGAGGGATGGTCTTATCCCATGTAAAAGGTATGTGACCAAGTGGAGGGATGGTCTTATCCCATGTAAAAGGTATGTGACCAAGTGGAGGGATGGTCTTGTCCCATGTAAAAGGTATGTGACCAAGTGGAGGGATGGTCTTATCCCATGTAAAAGGTATGTGACCAAGTGGAGGGATGGTCTTGTCCCATGTAAAAGGTATGTGACCAAGCGGAGGGATGGTCCTGTCCCATGTAAAAGGTATGTGACCAAGTGGAGGGATGGTCTTATCCCATGTAAAAGGTATGTGACCAAGTGGAGGGATGGTCTTATCCCATGTAAAAGGTATGTGACCAAGTGGAGGGATGGTCTTGTCCCATGTAAAAGGTATGTGACCAAGTGGAGGGATGGTCTCACCCCATGTAAAAGGTATGTGACCAAGTGGAGGGATGGTCTTATCCCATGTAAAAGGTATGTGACCAAGTGGAGGGATGGTCTTATCCCATGTAAAAGGTATGTGACCAAGTGGAGGGATGGTCTTATCCCATGTAAAAGGTATGTGACCAAGTGGAGGGATGGTCTTATCCCATGTAAAAGGTATGTGACCAAGTGGAGGGATGGTCTTATCCCATGTAAAAGGTATGTGACCAAGTGGAGGGATGGTCTTGTCCCATGTAAAAGGTATGTGACCAAGTGGAGGGATGGTCTCACCCCATGTAAAAGGTATGTGACCAAGTGGAGGGATGGTCTTGTCCCATGTAAAAGGTATGTGACCAAGTGGAGGGATGGTCTTGTCCCATGTAAAAGGTATGTGACCAAGTGGAGGGATGGTCTTATCCCATGTACAAGCCTGGTCAGATCGGAGACGGCAAGTCAAATTGTTTATACGGGAAGGACGTTCTGAGCCTTTAACCTTCACCGGATCACGCTTTGGACTACACATTCCGGATGATGTGGGTCGTATACGACCCATCTTTTTTTGAAGAAAGATTCAACGTAAAAAGTATACGCCATTTTAATAGAGATACACTCTTTACCGCCCCTTTGCAGAGTATGGGTTGTACACGACCCACGCCATCCCAAGAGGGATAAACACCATAAAATGCCTTCTTTAATTCCATGGGTTGTACACGACCCACGCCATCCCAAGAGGGATAAACACCATAAAATGCCTTCTTTAATTCCATGGGTTGTACACGACCCACGCCATCCCAAGAGGGATAAACACCATAAAATGCCTTCTTTAATTCCATGGGTTGTCCACGACCCACAACGTCCGGACTGTGTAGTTCAAATGACGTCATTGTTTATTTGTTTGTTTAAAAATGAGTCGATAGGTAGGTTCTATGGTATTTAAGGATTACATGAAGTCTCAATCCGACACTCCTGATAGTTTTACAATACAATACAATACAATACAATAACTTTATTAATCTCTAAAAGAGAAATTACATTGCTGAGCGTTTGTGTCCGTAATAATAACATACATAAAACATTCAAAATAAACATTTGTTCTTTGTCCTGAGAAAATATAGCACATTGGTTATCACATAAGAAAGTATATTAAAAATAAATTAACATGCATTCACCATCAACAATGCACAAAAGAAAGTCAGATAGAGATAAAGACACTTTTGTGAGGCTCTTGGTGGTGGAAGCACGGTGAAGGTTAACTGCAACTTGACCAAGCCTCATGCAGCAGAGCTCCCACCTTTCTACATATTCGCATGATTAATGCTAGTGTTTTGCTTTCAAGTTACATACAGTTCTTCTTTTTTTATTGTATGTTTTCATAATCATTTTTCATACACTGTTTCAGGCTCTGGAATCAGAATTTGTGTCCTGCCAGTTGCACCACTGGATTGACCTCATCTTTGGCTACAAGCAGAAAGGTGGGCTGTGCTGTCTGTTTGTCTTCACTTGTACAATGTGTATACAGTGGCTACAAGCAGAAAGGTGGGCTGTGCTGTCTGTTTGTCTTCACTTGTACAATGTGTATACAGTGGCTACAAGCAGAAAGGTGGGCTGTGCTGTCTGTTTGTCTTCACTTGTACAATGTGTATACAGTGGAACTCCGCTTTGAAGATCTTCCCAAGTCTGAGAAATCAGGTCTTAAAAGGAGGGGGTCTTCTTCTTCTTCTTCTTCTTCTGCATTCGTGGGCTGAAACTCCCACGTACACTCGTGTTTTTTGCACGAGTGGAATTTTACGTGTATGACCGTTTTTACCCCGCCATTAAGGCAGCCATACGCCGCTTTCGGAGGAAGCATGCTGGATATTTTCGTGTTTCTATAACCCACCGAACTCTGACATGGATTACAGGATCTTTTCCGTGCGCACTTGGTCTTGTGCTTGCGTGTACACACGAAGGGGGATAAGCCACTAAGCAGGTCTGCACATAAGTTGACCTGGGAGATCGGAAAAATCTCCACACTTAACCCACCAGGCGGCCGCGACCGGGATTCGAACCCTCGACCTTCGGATTAAGAGGCCGACGTCTTACCACCCCGCCACAGCGCCCGTCGAGGGGGTCTTAATAGGGGGGTTCCACTGTACGTCTTAACACTGTCTACCCCACCTATGTTGACCAAGTTTTTATTAGCTGAGACCAACTGTGCTGCAGCAGGTCACTCAGAATTGTAGTAACTGTGTATCAACACGATGGAATGCAGGCGTTAGATCGACATTACAGGAAGCGACTGAAGTGACTGTGTGTGTACGGATATATCCGTACCAGGTCAGATAGAGCCATATGAGTGTGTACGGATATATCCGTACCTGGGAGACAATGAGTTAAATTGGGGGTAAAAAAGGGGGGTATCTCGGGGCAGATTGTCTGTCAGCAGGTAGTTAATGCACATAGCATATGTGCATAAATACAGTTACTGTTGTCTTCTGACCGGTAAAACAGCAGATGGCACGCAAAGCTGTGTCATGTTTTTCTTTTGTAGTTGAATGGAGTTGATAGTTTGTTTGTATTTGTGTTTGTTTGTTTGTAGGAGCTTATTAAAAAAGCTGAGCTTATGTGTGTGTGTGTAAGAGAGGAAGAGCAAGAAAAAGAGAGAGTGTGCGTGTGTGTGTGTGTGCGTGCGTTCATGCTTGCGTGCCTGCGTGAAAATGTTTCAAACAGTGTTTTAGAGAGAAAGAGAATGTATCTGCGTGTATGTGAGAGACAGCGACGGAGACAGAGAGGCAGATTAAATCTATAAACAAACTCCAACCAAAGTGCGCATGGACACTGTCATAAAGCAACGTTGTCTGTTGGTCACTGTCATTAAGCAACGTTGTCTGTTGGTCATAACAGGCCCTGAAGCGGTGAGATCCACCAACATGTTTTACTACCTGACGTACGAAGGCAGCGTCAACCTGGATGACATTTCTGATCCCATCATGAAGGAGGTGAGAATGGTCTCTCCCTTTGTCTGTCTCTCTTTGTCTCTCTCTCTGTCTCTCTCTCTGTCTCTCTCTCTGTCTCTCTCTCTGTCTCTCTCTTTGTCTCTCTCTCTGTCTCTCTCTTTGTCTTTCTCTCTTTGTCTCTCTCTCTTTGTCTCTCTCTCTTTGTCTCTCTCTTTGTCTATCTCTCTGTCTCTCTCTTTGTCTTTCTCTCTTTGTCTCTCTCTTTCTCTCCCTAGTGTTACTATGTATATGCAACTACGAATGTCAAAAAATGTTTGTAAATACTGTTTTTGGGTGGTATATTTGTCATTGTGGTCATGACTGAGCATTCATATTAATATGTTCATATGATTATGAGTGTGTGGATAATGAATGTATGCTCATGTTTTTACCATCGAAGATTTTGTTTCAGAAATTCATGCTCAAATATGGAATAGGAATTTCTGGTCAGATGTCACTGATTAACTACCAAGATTATCGTAAAGCCATCAGAGGCTTTGATGTGATTTATTTCAAATTCTTTTTTTTTTTTTTTTCAACCCAAGGCTGTGGAAAATCAGATTCGCAGTTTTGGACAGACACCGTCCCAGCTGCTGACAGACCCCCACCCCCCTCGCAGCTCTGTTATGCACCTGGTGAGTTGTCCCCCTTGTTGCTCTTCATTCTCGCCCCTGTTGCTCTTCACTCTACCACCATTATCTCCCTTGTTGCTCTTCACTCTACCAGAGCTGTCTCCCTTTTATTCAGATATATCTGTCCCATCCGTTTGTGTTGTTTGACTGTGTTTCCTCATGAGTGTACTGTTGTCAGAAACTCACAGAGTCTGTCTTAATATTGTATAAAATTGTTTTGTGTGTATTAGACGTGAGAGGTTGGGGACTTAAAATGCAGAGCATGAGGTCACAAGTTCATTGAAATTAACTTCATTA
>NC_090250.1:3345949-3360949 GCF_037325665.1 Littorina saxatilis | reverse complement strand
AAGGCAACTTCGGTTTCAAAAGACAGACTTTATGGCGATCATTAATTGAGCCTGAAGTCGACTTGGCGAAGTCTTTTTACCGAAAACTTAGGGCTAAAGATTCGTGCGGCCAGCTTTGTGAACTATGCTTTGCGTAGTCGACTTTAAGGACTGGCTTTGGGGAGAGGTGGAAATGGCCGCAGAGTTCAAACGGTTGTACGCACAAGACCTACAAAATGTCATCGCTGTCATAGCTAACAGTCATTGTGTGTGTTACAGTGCTGAACACGGGTCTGCAGAGGAGAACCCTGGGCGACAACTTTGACGAGCGACTGACGCCCACTCACTCCAGCTTCATGACGACGGCCGACAACCGGTTCATCTTCGCCTCGGGCTTCTGGGACAAGAGCTTCCGCCTCTACTTTTCCGAGACAGGTAGGTTGCTCTTCTTCTTCTTCTTCTGCGTTCGATATCATGGCCGTCAAATCTTCAGGTCGGTGGCTGCCATGAAGTCCGCAGTCTTCAGCAGTTCGGCAGTGGATCCCCAGAGCTTGGTGCCCAGGCTGGTGTCTTCTGGCCAGTAGTGCTGGCGTGCCAGGTGTGGGCATGTTTGTAGAACGTGCTCAGGGGTTTGCTCCTCTGAGCCGCACTCACATTGGGCTGTGTCACGGAGTCCCAGTCTCTTGAGGTGTTTTTTCAGCCCACAGTGACAAGTGCGCAGACGAAGAATAGCGGTCTGGCTTATTCTGTCCAGTTTGTTGATTTGGTCTTTCTGTGGGTCGTAGTGGTTGTTTTTTGTCTTCCAAACTGTTTTAGACTTTCGTTTTAGAAATGTTGCTCAAAATGGCCGTTGTTGTACAGCGTAATCTCCCTTTTTCAGACCGTCAACAATCTGAAAAGGGAGGGAGTCTTAAAGTGGGGGTAAATTTACAGAGGTTATTAACAGAAAATCTGAAAAACAGGGTCTTAAAAGGGAGGGAGTCTTAAAATGGGGGTGACTTTACAGAGGACTGGCTTTAATGATTACACACACACACACATGATCACAGACAAACAGGGTCTTAAAAGCAAGGGAGGGAGGGAGTCTTAAAATGTGGGATGTGAAAAGGGGGCTCCACTGCACGACGGGACAGGGAATGGACCAGCCAAAGTTGTGCCTGCATTGCACGACAGGTGCGTTTTGGTCAAGATAATACTGAGACATCAAACAAGTTGTGTCAAGTGATATAATCGGAGAAAAGCAGGTCTTAAAATGGGGGTTCCACTGTATCAAAAAGGTTCTGAACGGAAAGTCTGAGAAAACTAGGTCTGAAAAGGGAGGAAGTCTTAATTCGGGGTGTCTTAAACAGGGGGTCCCACTGTATCAAGACACTTGGTCTAGATAATAAGACAACAAACACGTCGTGTGAAACGATATCAAAACATTTTGTCTGCCTCAAACTAAAAGATGAACACTGAATACCTGGGATCAGTCATGACGGAGACAGTAAGATGAGTCGGTGACGTTCACAACTGCTTTTGTTTGTTTCAGCCAAGATCCTGCAGGTGGTGTTCGGCCACTACGACGTGGTTACCGTGGTGACGAGGTCAGAGTGCAACGTCAACCAGGACTGTTACATCGCCACGGGATCCAAAGACTGCACCGTCATGGTCTGGCTCTTCAACGCCAAGGCGCAGGCCATTGTTGGGGACAACGGAAGTACGTCATTTCTTTTTTTTGTTTTAAACATTTTTAACCACGTTTTAAATACAACACAGCATACAGATATCAGCATCATCATCACTGATTATCAACATCAATAAGAGATCAGTAATAATATGCAAGTAACAGTTCAAAATAATAATTTTAAATGTTTTTATATGTTGAACGCAAAAACGGTTTGTTTTGCAAAGGTAATGAAGTACGTCCTTTCTGCTCTGGCTTAAAAACAGCAAACTGAAACAAATAGACTGCTAACGTTTCCAAGTTAAGAATCAAAACGCAAGAGGGGTTAGTTTGTTGAGCGTTTTATGAATGACACGACAGAAGATTCACAATACTTTGACTTTTTGGACTTTTAATTGTCAAATGAGAATGAGAAAATGGAGACGTTATTAGCCTGGGTGTTGCTTGCTTAATCTCTAAAGATGGCAGCAGTAAATCTGTTAGTAATTGTGCATATGTGTGTGTGTGTGGGTGTGATCATGTGTGTGTGTTTTGATCATGTGTGTGTGTGATCATGTGTGTGTGTGATCATGTGTGTGTGTTTTGATCATGTGTGTGTGTGATCATGTGTGGGTGTGTGATCATGTGTGTGTTTTGATCATGTGTGTGTGTGTGATCATGTGTGTGTTTTGATCATGTGTGTGTGTGATCATGTGTGTGTGTTTTGATCATGTGTGTGTGTGTGTGTGATCATGTGTGTGTGTGTGATCATGTGTGTGTGTGTGATCATGTGTGTGTGTGTTTTGATCATGTGTGTGTGTGTGATCATGTGTGTGGGTGTGTCTGTGTTTGTGCACATGTGCATGTATGCGTGTCTGTGCATGCATGCATGCAAGCATGTATGTGTGTGATAACTTGCTTTCTTTGTCTTTTTCTCACACTTATAATGGATGTGTGTTACTGTGTTGCAGGTGTGGAGAACCCGACCCCCAAAGCTGTGCTGACCGGCCACCAGGCAGAGGTGACGTGTCTCGGGATCATCGCTGAGCTCGGCATCGTCGTTAGTGGGTCCAAAGGTGCGTTTTAAAACTAATTTGAAAATGAGGACTGTTTGCTCAAATGTGCTGTGCTGAGTCTCTACCATGTGCATTAACACAGCTGTGACTAGAAGCAAGATAAACAGAGGAAGAGTTCTTTTTTACCATCCCAGTCCCAACATCTTAATATTCTTGAAAATATATGGTTTTACCTTCAAATTCAACTACAGCACATATCCAGCACCAATTAGTCAAATGCAAATCTAGATGAAGCTGTCAGTCTTCACTTGGTTGCATTGCAAATCCACTTACTGAAGACTTTGTTTGTGTTGCTGGTCAGTTATAAGGAGCAAAGGACACACATCTAAATATCAAAAGTCTAAAGGCCTGAGCCAAGTAAACTAGTTTTAATGGATTGCGAGCCAAATGTATCACTTTAAATTTGTATTCGAATATGGCCATCACTTATAGCACCACCCTGTTCTGTGGAACCCCCTTTTAAGACCCCCCAGTTTAAGAATCCCTCCTTTTTAAGACCCTGTTTTCTCAGACCTTCTGTTCATGACCTCTGTACAGTTACCCCCATTTTAAGACTCCCTCCTTTTTAAGGCCCGATTTTCTCAGATTTGTGGAGGTCTTAAAAGGGGGGTTCCACTGTACTTACAATTGTGTACATTGCCCTGACGTCAACCTTCCTGCTTTACAGACGGCCCCTGCTTGGTGCACACAATCACCGGCGACTTGCTGCGATCGCTCGACCCCCCAGAGGGCTGCAGGTCACCGCGACTGGTCACCATTTCACGCGAAGCGTTCATCGTGGTGACCTTTGACAAGGGTCACGTGTGCTCATTCACCATCAACGGCAAGCTTCAGCGCTACATGGACCACAAAGACACACTGCAGGTCAGTTGTTGTTGGTGTTGATTTACTTTTGAGCTCCAAAATTGTGAGATAAGCACACACCAAAACCGTGGGGAAGAAAGAACGACGCAAGCAGAGCACAGCCTCTGGTGAGACATACCTGTGCAGCATATGCGGGAGAAGCTGTGCTTCCAAAACTGGCTTCCATTCGCATATTTGAAGACGCTTTCCAAAATTTGAACTGTTTGCTTTCATGACGTCAGCATTTTTCAGTACTTTAACACACTCAATCAACGCTGATATAATTTCTTTCTGTGTCATTGTCTTGTCATTGCTACGACCATCTTGGGCACATTCTAAGATAAGTCACAGCAATATTTTTTTTTGTTCTCTCGTGTCTCTTGTTTGTCCATAAAAAGCCGTTAGGTTGAGGTTCTTGTGAACATGTTGTTTGGTCCTGAACAAATTGTTCCACGAATTGAACTTTTTTTTATTTTTTTTTATTCTTTATTTGGAACAGTCTTTCTGTTTTGGATTTTGAGAAATAAATGGTCGGGGATTCTGTTCATTATTGAAAGATGGTTAGGTTTGGCTATATCTAAAAGCCTAACAGAAGATTGATGAAATTCTCTGTTGCTGAGTGGCCATGTACATTCTTCAGAAGTAATTTCACCTTGATGATTCTGATTTCAGGCCCAGACGCTGAGTCGTGACGGGCAGTACATGATTCTGAGCGGTGACGGAGGGGTGGTGGAGGTGTGGAGGACGCACGACTTCAACTTGCTCTACACCTTCCCCCAGTGTGACAGCAGCATCCGCTCTCTGGGACTCACGCATGACCACAAGTAAGAATGCTTTGTTGGAAAGCTAGATTCATTTCTTGAGAGCAAGATTAAATTGTTGAAAAGCTAGTTCAGATACAGTGGAACCCCCTTTTAAGACCTCCACAAATCTGAGAAAATTAGGTCTTAAAAAGTCGAGTCTGAAATTGGAGGTAAATGCCCAGAGGTATAATATGAAGAGAAAATCTGAAAAAGCGAGGTTGTACAAAGGAGGAAGTCTTAATTAAATTGGGGGGGGGGGGGGGGTCTTAAAGGGTAGGTTCCACTGTACTGTTGCTGTGTATGTGTCTTTTCACAAGTAAAATATCAAGTCATTGTCATTGACCCTGAAAAAACATAGTTATTTTTATTAGTTCTAGGTATATCACTTGTTATAATCTGGCTTAAAATCTCGAAAAGAAGTGTTATAATTCAAAATAGGGAGAAGCTTTTAACTATAGTCATTGTCCTGTGTGCTAATTTTCGGCAATAAAACCCAAACTGTAGCCCTTGGAAGACGCCATCATCTCTCATTCATACTGAGAATGATTTACCAGGTCTTTTCTGTACCAGAAGCATGCATGCTACACTTCCTGTGGTACTGGGGAAAACAGTGGCCAGCCATACGATGAGGTCTGTTGTAAGCTGAAATAAACAGTGGCCATGCAGCCATACGATGAGGTCTGTTGTAAGCTGAAATAAACAGTGGCCAGCCATACGATGAGGTCTGTTGTAAGCTGAAATAAACAGTGGCCAGCCATACGATGAGGTCTGTTGTAAGCTGAAATAAACAGGCAAACAAACACAACAACACAGTCATTCATTCTTGCTTGTGTGTTTTCAGGTTCCTGATCGCTGGGTTGGCCACAGGCTGTGTCCTGGTCTTCAACATTGATTTCAACAAGTGGCACCATGAGTACCAGGATAGGTACACCTAATGCACCTGTACACACCTGTACGTCAAAGGTTGCAACACCTCACCCAACATCTCCATCTTGCCTCTAGGTGATCATTTCCACAAGGACGACAGTGAAAAAATCAGCATCTTGCTTCAGTTTGTCCTTCCTCGCAGTACAGGAACATACCAAGTGTGTTAGCAATCGTGCTGTGTATCACAAGAGTGGTGTGTCGTTCTAACAGGCGTGGCTTTGTGCCAGGTGAACAGTGCAACCTGTCAAGATCAAGAAAAAAGACAGGAGAGGTTATCCAAAGCAGATGGACTGCTGACGTTCCAAACTCAAGACCAGAAAAATCAAGACAGGTTAATAAATGGAACTTTTCATGAAATACAATACAAAACATTCACCAGAACCTTAACCCTTACACTGGTGCAATTCTGTAACACATGTTACATAGCCACTGGTGAATTAACAGAGAGAAAAATAAAGAAAAACGGTCATATAGGTTTTCACATCCATGGGAGGGGTGGGAGGTAATCGGAACCGACCAAACAGACTGAGCCAGTAGCGCGACATATGTCGTGACAACCAGGTGACAGTATACGTAAAGTAGCGCGACATATGTCGCGACAACCAGCCTAAGGGTTAACATATGGGTCTAATAAGTAATATTATGTCTAATATGAAGATGTTTAAACAACACATGTTTGATTTTTCATCAGTTTGGTTGTGTTATGTTTATTATTGACGAACAAACAACACAGACATAAACTCATGTGAAGATGAGAGATGGAAGCATAGTTTGAGGTTCTTGTGAATGTTTTGTATTGTATTTTATTTAATGTTTTACTCAATAATATGTCTTAAATAGGAGAGGAAGAAAAACAGCAGCTACATTGGGGTGCAATTGATTGAGGTGGGAAAGATAGAAAAGATGTGTAAATAACGCCTGTTTGATTTTCATCACGTTGGTTGTGTCTATCTTTTTTTTTTTTTTTTCATAATCATTCACAGGCAGATGGCTGAAGCATGTCCATTTGAGGAGTGAAGTTTTGTGGCTATGAATACACAGATTCAAATGATATGGTATTGTATTACAAATCAAGCCCACTCTAGGAATGGTTTATTGTGGATTGAAGTGTGCACACTTGGGCAAAAACATGTTGTTTTGTAGTCTGAAGTGTGTGCATTTGAAGAATGTTCTTTGTTCTTTGAAGTGTGGAAAAGTTGAGTGTTGGTTTGAGGTAGTTAAACACTTGCACCCATGAGTACAATGTCGTTTTGTCATTTGAAATGTTTACTGGTGTAGTTTATAGTGTGCACTCTCAAAAAGTATATGTTGATTGGAGATGAGAAATAGGAGGATGACTGAGAAATGCAATATTTGCTGGATGCATGTAGCTGGATATGGGTGTAATAGTATTGTTGTACATGATGTGCCGTGAGATTGACTATACTACATGGGTGAAACTCTTCCGCCTCAGGGCGGAAATCCGCCAAATGAAATTGGTCCAATAAGGAATTCCTTATTTTGAAAATCTGTAAAAAAAAAAATTTTTTTTTTTTGGGCCGGCGATCCGATCTGTATTTCCCCTAACACAGTGACCGGACATCGCGGAGTCTTTGTTTCACTGGGCGCGCGAATTATCGGACTACAGCTTCGCATTTGTTACCATGTTTAATGTGCAAATTTGTGTGGTTGAGATACCAGGATAGGCCTACTTTTACCCTTAAAAGCCTGATTTTTTGTTTTCTTCCGGGGGGCTAGGCCCCCTAAGAGGGCGTTGCCCCTGCACCCCACCAGGGCCTGGGCGGCCCCTGGACCCCAGCCTCACTGATTTTCCTTATTTTCAATTCTGATCAGTTTCACCCATGATACTATCATTGGTCAACCCTCCTGTGTAAAATGTCGGTGCCTCTTTCCCCAGTCTTTTTTCTGTAGAAATTGCATCAGAAACAAAAATAAAACTTCATGTGTAAATCTTTATTTTCTCATCTCATTCATTCTCTCTGAACACCAATAGGTTGAAGCACTGTGAATATTTTCTATTGTCCTTTGTAAGCTCTTATTTTTTTTATTCTTCATCTGTTCGTGTTTGCCAGATTAGCGTAATTATCCTCGTAACAGACATTTCATGTCATTATACTTGTAACTGACATTTCATGTCATATAAATGCATCTTGTGCAATCAGAGCTCTATTTTAATTATGGACACTTGTTTCATTTGGTCTTGTATTTGTTGTATTTGTTGGAAGAATATCATTCATGACTGCTCTGCCTTAGGCAGTCAGAGTTTTATTCTGAATTTCTTCACATGTTTTTCTTTTAGGATATTCACATGTTTAAATTTCTTTGGAACGAACTCATTAGGCGCCAATTATTACATCCTAGGTCAAATGTATGAGATTAATGTTGGGATTGCGAAGATGTGGTGGTGGCAGGTTTTGCATGCAGAGTGTAAATGATGCAGCTGATCCATATATAACGCTGAGAGTATTCGCACAATTGTCTGTGTGCACGAAGCAGATGAATTGTCGGAATACATGGCTTTGAAAATGATCTGTGATTTGACTGAGTGAAGAAGTGGCGTCGAGACTGAAAGCTCTGTGCAAATGTTTTGGGGTATCAGTAAATAAATAAATTGTAATCTAAATATATATATATAAATATATTCCTATATATTCATGTGTCTGTTGATGGTTGTAGTAAACACACATACTTGCAGCGACATCTGTGAGAAATATGCAAGGGGAACTTGTGATAAAGTGTGCAGTGTCCATATCACTTTTGTGCGCACATTAGTCGAGAGTGAAATATTGTTGCCGTCTTCTTGTATCTTGTGTGTCGAATCAAGGCGTACTTTTAAATCATTGTGAGGTTCACACAGTGTGGTGTGGTGTTAATTTTGTTCTGTGCACAGTTCTTGTTTTTGGAGTTAAATATGTGTAGAGCGATGTTTACACTGATACCTGCCAAAGTTAGACAACAAAGGGACCAGCCAAGAATGTCCGTTCATTGAAGGTGTCTTCTTAAAAAAGGGACACCTTGGTTACATTGAAAAGTAAGTGAGGAAGATCTCGTTTGTGTCCGTTTCTGCCCCCCGCGGGTTAGGGGCAAGAATTTACCCGATGCTCCCCAGCATGTCGTAAGAGGCGCGACTAACGGATTATGTTTCTCCTTTTATCCTTGTTAAGTGTTTCTTGTATAGAATATAATCAATTTTTGTAAAGATTTTAGTCAAGCAGTATGTAAGAAATGTTAAGTCCTTTGTACTGGAAACTTGCATTCTCCCAGTAAGGTACAGTAAAACCTGTCTCTAACGGACACCCTTGGGGAATGGTAATAGTGTCCCTATTAGACAGGTGTCCCTTCTTCACAGGTGGAGGGGCCGGGGCAATATTTTACAAAGAGCACGTAAAATGAACAAGACACTTTTTGTCAGTCCTGTAGTATGTATTTATTGGATTGAACATGAGACTCACTGAAAATGTGAGTAAACAAATGATACATGTAGCAAACAACAACAACAACAACAACATCCCCCCCCCCCCCCCCCCCCCACCTACCCCGTTCCCTACACACACTGTGCATTCAAACTTACGCAAGTCGGACGTCACAAAGCTAAATATAGCTGACTCTTCATCAGTCATTCAACGGGAAATTCCGCAGTGTGTCTCGACCTGTTTCATTAAGTTTTTCTAGTCTCAGCATAAATTTATGCATGGAACAGAAATTTAGCTGTGTTAACTATTGTTTCCTTCGAAGGATTGCTTACAAAGAGAGAGAGAGATCGAGAGAGAGATTAGTAGGAGGGGGGAAGGGGGGAGTGGTAAATGATAAATGGTTGCATTCAGTTTTGCGTCCACTGACAGGCAGATTCTTCGATCTTGCAGTACAAAACCACTCCCATACCACGTTGTTCAGGTCTTCATATTGCGTTTTCCGACGTTTCACAGTTTTTTGGCCGATTCGCGCACCTGACTCCCACTCCTTCATCACGTCTTCTTTTTCCGATTTGATCCTCGCGATCTGTGTTTTACCACATCCCATCTCCTTCGCATGATTGGCCGCTATCTAGTTTTTTCAAGGCAGCGACACGCTGCTCTAAAGTCAACGCTTTTCTTTTTCCTGCTGGAGATTCCATTTTCAAACACAGTAGTCTACTGTTGCTTTTGGTTGTGACTGTATCCACAATGCGGAAAAGCGAAAGTGAGCCGAAAGTGAGTGAGCGAAAGTGGGTCTCCATCTAAACAAGCCACTGATTGGTCAGAAAAGGGACAGGACAACCAATCAACAACCATTTGTGCTACGGCTACTGCTGCCGAGCACTGACTGCATAACAGTCGAGTTTTCGAAGTTGCGTTTTTGTGTACGTTGTGTCCGTTTGTGACAGTGTTTACACTTCCTACGGTCCAAAAAATCGTGTCCGCGTCCGTAAGTGGCAGGTGTCCGCCCGTTAAAGGTTAGTTATTGTTGAAATCGTGTTCGTGCCATGATAAACTGTCCGTATGTAGCAGGTGGCCGTTACAACAAGGGTCCGCTAGACTCAGGTTTTACTGTAATATATTGTACTACGTTGCAAGCCCCTGGAGCAAATTTTTGATTAGTGCTTTTGCGAACAAGAAACAATTGACAAGTGGCTCTATCCCATCTCCCCCCTTTCCCCGTCGCGATATAACCTTGAACGGTTGGAAACGACGTTAAACACCAAATAAAGAAAGAAAGTGTCCGTTTCTTGAAAACAACAGGATGTGTCCTCTTTTGGGAGGTGTCCTGTCTTTAGAAGTCCTTGCAGCATGGGTTCCTTTTTTGAAAGGTACACTTCATTTAACTTCAAAGGACAGCATAATTACATCATGTGTTAGGTGCCCTCTGTTCTGAGGTGTCCTTTCATCAGAAGATTATTATTCATGATGATTTTTGAAGAGGACAATGCAATGAACTTTAAAAGCCAAAAGGACATCAGCTGTCCTATGTAAGGAGGTGTCCTCCCATCAGAGGGCCTTTACATGAGCTATTCAATATTAAGGTGTAGCTTCTAACAGTTGTATTGTCTCCTGTGTAGATTTGTTCCGCTTTGCAATTTACGTAGTTTGAATTTTGAAGTGGTTTTTGAGGAGGTTTATAATTAGATTTGCTGTGTCTTCTGATATGTCATGTTTTCAGATGTACATTATTATGTAAAGGGAATGGAATGGTGCTTATCATTTCTTTTTACAGTGTGTGACGTAACATTGTGCATTCCTTCGCGACGTGTTGAAGCTGTTGTTGCTGTTGTGTTGCATAATTGGATCGATTGAAACCAAGTGCTGTTGTACTAACAACTTAAGAAAATGATTGAAAATATCTTTTGTGGCACGGCATTGTATTCCATTTTCTAAAAAAGATTTGTGTTCCTTATTTTCACCAAGCTTGCCAATGCCAGAGACGATATAAATGGTGTGTACTGAAAAATATCATTGACATTCCAATGAGGTCTACTTGCGCTTAACATCTAGTCACAGAAAGAGATTAGTAACTGCCATACAATATGAAGGACACGATCTTGACTTTCACTTTAAAGGTAACCTTCTTTGTTAATAATCATGCAAACCACCAGAGACCTGTCTCAGTGCAGAGTGAATCTGATTTTTTTTCTTCTGAATTAATTTCACAACCGACACTAATGTTGTAAACCTTTTCTGAAGCAGCCAAGCTGTTGATATTTTACATGTGCACGGCCAAGTGGAAGGATGTTGTAAAACCCAGATAAACGCCAGGACACATTTGTACTGTACGTTGTAGCCCACGATTGTTTACAAGATAAAGACACAAAAAAGAAGGTATCTCTAATGAGTTTTTAATGAGAAAGTGATGGTTATCTCATCAGTTGAACCTGTTTTGCATTATTTATGATGAAGTTACAGGGGCTGTCATATATTATGGTGCATATTTTGGAGAGCCTTCAACTTCAGCACTGATAGGGCTTTGTTATCATTTGTTGTTCTTGTTTACGTTTTTTTGATTATTTTTTTCTGCGCTAGATTCTAATAATGCTCATTATTAGAACTAGAAGGTCATTGTATTAAGTGATTCTTTTGGTCAGGCAGTCTTCATTCCCTTCTAGTTTTTATTTCATCTTAGGATCGATAGAATGTTATTTTGTCATTTTCTATTGCTTATTATGGGTAAGCTTAAATAGAACAGAATTCTGTTGTTTGAACTTGTTTGTAAAAAAAAATTGTTTTGTGCTGTAATTCATTTTTCTTCTTAAATAAATTAATTTTAATTTAGTCTAGAGTAAAATCATTTATTTTACAGCTAATACTTTTGTGATAGCTGGGAATAAGTGAGTGACTGGTGATTATTTGCCTGCATTATAAACAAGTATTGTATTTTTCTGTATTAAACTTGTGCTGTTCAGTGTACTTTAATGACTGACTATAGTCTTTAGGAAAAGAGAAGATGAAGAAAAGTGTGTATTTAGCTTTTTACTGTGACTCTTTGCCTAGACCTTCAAATTAGTTTCAAATAAAGTGTGCCTGTCTTGTAAGTGTGTTTGTTGCATGCGTAATTAAGTAAAGTGATGTCATAATGGTTGTACTTTTCTTTTTTCACAGTTTGCTTTGAGGATTGTTTTTCTGCTGTTTTTCGCCCCTCATTTATGTTGTAGTTTCCTTTTGAACTTTTCTTTTTGAGTGTATAAATTAGAAATCAGAAGCAGAAAGACTGCTTATATCTGATTTTAGGATTAAATGAGATAGTAAGGCTTTTTCTGGCCTTTTGTGTGTACATTTCAAGAGGAAAAACTTGGCAGTAATTAAACAACAGCAAAATGAAACAAACCGAATTATAATTTCACAGGTCTGTTCGCCTCAGGAACACTGCTTTTCACAAATATTTAAATTATTATGAAGTGAATCAAATCATTCAAACCATCTTGGTTTGTGGAGATAGTCTTTACAAATACAATCATGCAGTTTCAACGAAAAAACATTCCCTTTTAAGAATTTACATTCCAGAAATCTTGGCATGCATTAATTACTGCGATAAGATGTATACACAGATTTCAAGTTTTATGTAACCTATAAAGAGACAACAGTTCTCCAAATCCGGTAAATGCAGTGGTACCTGTGATGAAAGGACAGCCATGGGACCAGCTGAAGGTGTCCCTTTCTTACAGGTTATCTTTCATGACAGGTGTATATTTTGTGAAACCCCCCGCGGGTTAGGGGGAAGAATTTACCCGATGCTCCCCAGCATGTCGTAAGAGGCGACTAACGGATTCTGTTTCTCTTTTTACCCTTGTTAAGTGTTTCTTGTATAGAATATAGTCAATTTTTGTAAAGATTTTATGTGTATGTAAGAAATGTTAAGTCCTTTGTACTGGATTGTACTACGTTGCAAGCCCCTGGAGCAAATTTTTGATTAGTGCTTTTGTGAACAAGAAACAATTGACAAGTGGCTCTATCCCATCTCCCCCCTTTCCCCGTCGCGATATAACCTTCGTGGTTGAAAACGACGTTAAACACCAAATAAAGAAAGAAAGAAAGAAAGTATTTTGTGAACAAAAACCAAAAGGTGTCCTCTATTTGCAGGTTTCCTCTCCCTTGACGGGCCTGGTATGGCCGGTACCACTGTCAGTTGCTGTCCTATTTCCAACTTGTGATAATCAGTTGTTTAAAGTCACAATGGCAATAATAATTGGGACTGTTATTTAAATGTAGAGTACACCTATTACAACTGCATTGTACAGTGGATGCGGTGCATAATGCTCAAGGCATTTTTATTTTCTCTTCTCCTTTTCCAATACAATGAGAACCAGATGTTGCAAGTAACATATCAAAGCTGTACGTCATAGCTGTTAAAGTGATTTTGTTTTCTAATCTTTGATCTTTAGGCACATTTATGTAACTTTTTATTACTCATTAGTAACTGTCGCACGAGAACGAATACGCTTGCGGCCAGCCAAAATGGTCTTTTTATTTGAGAGGTCCTCCTTTCTTTCTCAATAAGACACAGAGGATTTTGTTCTCTCCCCCCCCCCCCCCACCCCCTGCTATCCATACAGTGTGTAAGAGAAAGACTATAAGCTTACCTAACCAAGACTGCAGATATACTCATTTACCTGACAACAATTACATCACTAGCCTATGTTATTGTAGAGTTTGGCGGACTCATGCTTGTGACTTTTATACATGGCTATATGTTGTTCAATTTTTAGCAGCGGTAAAAATAATAAAAACAAATGATAACGAATAAAGAAGTGATCAGTTTCTATATACGAAGCATGAAGTTAGATGTTTTGATATACAGTATCAACTCTGCAAGTGAAATCAACAGTGGGGGTGTGCAGTCAAAAGAGACATTTTCTGTCAGACAGAGAAAGATGCAGCTTTGAAATTCTGTTCATTTCATCATGTGATACTGAAACATTCCTCATCCTTGTTTTTGATTTATTTTTGTACTTTTTAATTAGCTGTTGTGATTGTAAGTTATTTATCACTTTTGACATTTTATGTATTTGAATTGTTTGATAATGGCTTTGGTTGTTTGTACAAAAATATAGCTTGAAAAGTGAGCATAAACACAAGTAATTGCATGTTTATTTATTTCTTCTCTTCACATTGTGAATACCTAAATCTTTTTATTCCTTTGATTCTAAAAAATTTGCTTTCATAGGAAATGCTTGTTAAAGAAAAAAAAAGTCAATAAAGCAGGATATGTTACATCACATTTGACTCACATTTTTAGGAAGCAAAACTGCAATACCTCCCTCAATTTTTCTAGGTGGAGAACCTGCAGGCCTTGTGAAAGATGTTTTACAGTTTTACATGTTGTGTTGTATTACAGTACCTTAGTTAGCTTTTGCTTACAGTGCCTGAGTGTATGTAAATGTGGTTTTGGCATTGTTTTTAGTTAGGTTTAGAACTAAAAACAACAACAGAGGTAGTTAGGTAAGTGCTTAAAATAAAAAATTAGAAAAAAACAAAATTTAGAGTTTTGCGGTACCATGCAGTTTCCTGGCAGACTTACGTTTCTAAATAGTTTGTTAATTTGTTTGCTTGTTTTCCCTGCATAAGAAAATGAATTTACTTGCCTCATTACTCAGTTCAGTATCCATGGAAACACTCGTGGGACCAGAAGTTATATAATTTGCATGTTATTGTTATATTCTGATCAGACACTATTCGGATGCAGGTAAAATTTGTTTAAGAACAAGAAAAATGTAAGTTCAATTTGTGGAAAGCATGGCTCTTTCGTGAGTGTTTCAGCTGATCTTACACTTTTATGGTGATTATTGTAAAGAACAACAAAAATGGAACAGAAAGTTGCACAGAAGAAAACTTTTCGTGGATTGTTAATATTCACAAGATTGATTTTTGTTTGTTAGTTGTTGTTGCATGCTGTCATCCTTGATTTGAAAGCAATGACCAGTTTATTGCATATTGTGAGAGACTGCTTTGAAAAATCTTGTGCATTGATGCATCTCCAATGAGTGGTAGCTAATCATCGGCAAAGCGTCGTCTCGCAAGATAATGCTAACTATGTTGATTATCATTTTCTGTGGTGGTGTTACACTGTGAGCCAGTGTGTTTGTTATTGTTGATGAGTTAACTGTGGTAATAGAGAGAGGTTGGCCTTCAGTGCTTGGGTCTAACAAGTGAAAGGGAACAAATGCAAACGCTATAACTTGCTTGTGCTTAAAAAATGCGAGCTTTGTGTTTATTCTGTTGGATTCATTCATAGGTTGTGTGTTAATGTTGTCACCCTATAA
>NC_090250.1:3338449-3340949 GCF_037325665.1 Littorina saxatilis | reverse complement strand
TATTAGCTGGTCACCTATATAGAGTCAGTCCTGACTGGTCAAATAGTGAATAGCCATATGGTGCACTATGGGAGGAAGAGACCCGAATCTCCCAGCAATGGGATAATAAAGTGATGAAATGAAATACAGTACATCAAATGAAAATGGTATTTTTAAAAAATAAACACGACACATGAGGCGGACAAGACAGTCAGTCTACCTTCCAGCTCGTAGTTTGCCATCAGGTCCTCCAGCTCCTCCCTCGTCACCTCCTGTCTCTCCGCCCTCAGCTCCGCCTCCTGCTCTTCCTGTATTAGCTGTTCCAGAGTACCGATCGCCTGTGACAGACGAGTGCACGTTATACACGGCAACAGGTGATTGTTATGCTTGTGAAGGTCGATTGTCGGTTCAGCAGTCAGATAAAACTTGAAACGCTCAATTTCAACAGCATTCAAACTTATTCAAGCACCCCCCCCCCCCCCTCACACACTAGGTCAAGCCCTGTCTACAATCAATCAATCAATCAATCAATCAATCAATCAATCAATCAACCAATAGCTTTAAAGAAAGTCAAAGAATAGAAACAAGGATCATCTGACTCATTTGTTTTCAAAACAGACAGACAAACAGACTGAAACGTGGTAGCTTTGTTCAAAGGGACTAGCCAAATAAAACTTAGCAACAAAATTATTGTGACAAACTCCGCACCCCAATTAAAGCATTAACTACCGTGTCATTTCAGACCGTCGACTTGACTATCTGGCACACCTTTCGGATTAAAGAGTTATTTCACATGGATCACGTGACCGCCGCTCAAGTAAGGGTACCCACAAATCGACACGACAAAAACGGAATGGACCAATCCTATGACGGGATTTATAGAACTCTTTCCGGGACATGTGAACAAATACCAGTTACTATCCAAAACTGTATCTGAAGTACTTCTCGTATGTAGGCATAATATCTGAAAGTTTCATAGTAATCCATCAAGTCATTGTTAGAATGCAGCGCTTTTTGGTACTCCTCAAAATTGTCGCAAAACCTCCCGTATTTGGTCGCTTATACGATCGACACCTGCATCAGTAGGAATAACACAACACGCAAAATACGCAAGCTAGCTAAACAAAACAATATGATCTGCGTAGAATATTGATTTGAATTTCTCCTCGTTGGTAAAAGTTGCTGAGTTTTGCTTATTATGATTTTTCGTCGATTTTAAATTGTTCCCGTCCGTTTTTGTCACGTCGATTTTTGGGGTACCCTTATCTGAGCGGCGGTCACGTGATCTCTGTTAAAAGAAAGTTTGATCCAAAAGATGTGTCAGAGAGTCAAGTAGACGGCCTAAACTGGATGAAATGACACGGGAATTAATGCTGTAATTGGGGTGCGAAATTTGTCGCAATAATTGTTTTGCTAATTTTATATATTATTCAGGGGGATCCTCAAGTTGAACAGATCTTTGCGCAATTGACACACAAAAACGAACAAACCAACTAACGAGCCAACTCAAAACCACTCAAACAAAACCACTCAAACAAAACCACTCCAAAAAAAACCACCACAAAAACCAACAACAAACAAACGAATTGAAAGCCTTGCAAAACTTCCATGTACTGACCGATTCTGGTTGTTCCTTGGGTTCTTCTGCCGGTTGTTCCACTTCTTGCTGTTCTTGCTGTTGTCGTTGTCGTTGTTGTGTCAACCATTGACGAAAGTCCGTTTGACCGTTTGTGACGTCACTTAAACTTATGACGACAAAAAGAATGACGACACAGTACTTCATGGCAGCCATTTTCTTTCTTCTAAAATCACGAACTCTTTTTGAAAACTGGTTAGAACTGGAATACGCCACAAAGTCCAACAGCCTGTCTTTGAGTATTTGTCAGGTTTTTTTTCCACTTGTTCACGGGCACACCAAAAAGTTTTATTTTTTTCAGAAGGCGCGGAGAGTTTTGACTTTATCCACGAGTGAAGGCGAAGATAGTCAATGATACGCCACTATACCAGTATTTATAACGGCTGGAATCTGCGACAGTACGTTTGATTTGACATCTTTGATTAATTACAGTTCTGCAGTTGATTGCGTGTGTTTGCAAGTGCGCTGTAGAGGTATGCTTTGCTTTCTCTTCCTTCAGTATTCACGGGCATCATGAGTCATCCTGACATTCTGTATATCATGCGTTTGTCGGTCTAAAGCGTTCACGTAAATGACGTCAGATTTATCACTAATGTCAATGAACAAGTTCAATGCCAACTCCAGCAATTGTTTCTGCTGCGGAATAGTTTACATAGCACGCACGTCTTACAAACAGTCCTTCTCACAAAAAGTGTTTGCTCACCATTTGAGATGTGGCCAGTGTTATACCTGGCTTAAAGCTTTAAGTGTTATACCTGGCTTCAAGCTTTAAGTGTTATACCTGGCTTAAAGCCATTATCCACTTGGACATGTTACAGTAAATTCTCAAAACCAGGAAATTTGCGAAATCCCTGAACATTTCAGTAAATTTGTTTCCCTTCAAAT
>NC_090250.1:3325949-3333449 GCF_037325665.1 Littorina saxatilis | reverse complement strand
AAACATCAATACACTCGTGCAGGAAAAAGAACAAAATAGGCTGCTCGCTTGCCCCGTAACAAAGCAGCCCAAATGTTCATTAACATGTAATACCGATACCAATTCCAAGTAAAATCACAGCTAGGTCTGCAATCACGTTTAGCCTTAGTCAGTGGAGGATGAAAATATTCGTAGTTTTCCGCGGCATTTTCAGTTTTTTTCCCCCCCTGCGGAATAGTAACGGTGGATTGTTCAAAAGAAGGTTTATTCGAGAAATACAGTGTCTTTAAACAGTCAGTGCTGGACATAATTTCAGGTTAAGGCGTATGTAAGGGACAAGAATTACTGTACCCCCGCAAAGCCTCGTTGTCGATTTGGTCACGTGAGTGACAACACGCCTCGTTAGCGGCTGTGTAGCACGTGCATCTGACAGCGGGATGCGAGGACCCGGATGATGAATGCTTTCCCTTCCCAGTGGTTGGCATCGCAAGACTTTAAAGTGACAGTCCTTCCCGTGAGAAGAGTTCTGCTCGCTATCTCAGACGACGGGCGCAGTGGCCTAGTGGATAAGACATCGGCCTCCTAATCATCGCCGGAAGGTCATGAGTTCAAATCCCGACCGCGGCCACCTCAGTGGTGGGTTAAGGGTGGAGATTTTTCTGATCTTCCAGGTTAACTTATGTGCAGACCTGCTAGTGCCTTATCCCCTTTCGTGTGTACACGCAAAGCACAACTTGACCACGTGCGCACGGAAAAGATCCTGTAATCCATGTCAGAGTTCGGTGGGTTATAGAAACACAAAAATACCCTGCATGCTTCCCCCCGAAAGCGGCGTATGGCTGCCTGAATGGCGGGGTAAAAACGATCATACACGTAACAACCCACTCGTGCACAAACACGAGTGTACGTGGGAGTTTCAGCCCATGAACGAAGAAGAAGAAGACTATCTCAGGCCTGGCCAGGCGTGACGAGGACAAGACCATCCCTTCACCTCAACACTTACTAAAAACCAACATTCGGAATGCATGCTCATAGTCGATTTTTTTATGAATTCATTTTGCAAATAGACCAACTCCGGTAATAACTCTGTCGGGGTTGTATTGATTGTGAAAGAGTTAATACCCTTGCTTTCAGTGAGGCAAGCTTTCAACACGTACTTCTTTTCCACCCCTCGCTAGTGACTGGCCTATAATGTCACGTGGGAAAGTTTGCCTCACTTACAACAAGACTCAAGATTCCCTCTTTGACAACCCATACTTCTTCTTCTGCGTTCGTGGGCTGAAACTCCCACGTACACTCGTGTTTTTTGCACGAGTGGAATTTTACGTGTATGACCGTTTTTTACCCCGCCATTTAGGCAGCCATACGCCGTTTTCGGAGGAAGCATGCTGGGTATTTTCGTGTTTCTATAACCCACCGAACTCTGACATGGATTACAGGATCTTTTTCGTGCGCACTTGGTCTTGTGCTTGCGTGTACACACGGGGGTGTTCGGACACCGAGGAAAGTCTGCACACAAAGTTGACTCTGAGAAATAAATCTCTCGCCGAACGTGGGGACGAACTCACGCTGACAGCGGCCAACTGGATACAAATCCAGCGCGCTACCGACTGAGCTACCGGGAGCGAAGGACCAGGGCTCCACCCGGCGGGACGGTAGCTGTGCACCGCACACCCTAATAGACCCTCCACACCATACACCAACTACTCTCTTGTTCGTTCCTTAGGTGAAAATCTATTTTATTCTCAAAACTATTTTAGATGTATGTAATTACTCGTCAATATACGACAAACTATTTTATACGCAACATTATTTAGAGGCCAGTACCATGTGTATATACCCCATATCTGTGTGAGCGAATGTGTTCGGTGCGTCACTGTGGCATAGATAGCTCTCTTAAACTGCAAGTGAAACGAAAAAAGGCCTATGTGCTGTATATATCTGCTTTTAAGCTCTCCCTGTACAAATCTGAATCACCTGTTTTAACCTTTGATTTTATAAAGTGGCTCTGAAATGTTATCACTTTTTATAAAGTACTCTTTGGAAAATAAACGTATACTTTTAACATCCTATTCCCAATGCTCTTGGAGACAACGGGTGCCAAACCCAATCATATTAAATCACACTATCTAGAAGAAGAATTTATCCCTCTTAACAAACTTTTATCATCACTACTCCTGCCACCCCTTCATCCTCCCCTCTTTTCTCACTTTTACCAGCTCCTTAGCGTATCACCAACTCATGTCCCAAATAGAAATAGTTTCTGAGTGGACGTAAACTCCCCCTTCTAGTTCCTGAGCTACATCCCTGCCCAACCCATGCATACAAACCTGACACTGTGACAGAGTTATTTCCGAACATCATCTATTAACCCCAGGGCTGTTCAGAAATGCACTCAAAATGAACCAATGCCGGCCATGCATTGGACACAGTCGGGATGTTGAATGTTGGTATGGGTCCAAGTGTATGGATGGCTTTATGCCAGATAAAAACCTGGCCACAATTATAAGATGGTGAGCAAACTTCTTCTTCTTCTTCGTTCGTTGGCTGAAACTAACCACGTTCACTCATATTTTTGCCCAAGTGGGTTTTTACGGGTATGACTCGCCGCCATTCAGGCAGCCATACGCCGCTTTCGGGGGATGCATGATGTTTCGTATTTTCTTGTTTCTATAACCCAGTCTGACATAGATTACATGATCTTGTCCGTGCGTACTAGGTCTTGTGCTTGCGTGTACACACGAAGGGGGATTTTCATTTCCATTTTCATTTCATTTCATTACTTTATTGTCCCATCGCTGGGAAATTCGGGTCGCTTCCTCCCAGTGGAAAGCTAGCAGCAACGGAGTCGCGCTACCCAGGTGTCTGCGTGTTTAGGTGTATTCAGCCACCTGCACTTATGGCAGAATGACCAAGGTCTTTTACGTGCCATTGTGATGACACGGGGGTGGGACATGGCTTCCGTCTCTGGGTCTGCACATAAAGTTGACCCGTGTCCGTCCCGGCCCGAATTCGAACCTGCGACCTTTCGATCACAAGTCCAGTGCTCTACCAACTGAGCTACCGGGCAAAAGCAGGTCTGCATATAAGCTGACCTGTGAAATCGGAAAAAATCTCCACCCTTAACCCACCAGGTGCGCCCAGGATTGAACACTCAACCTTCCGCTTAGAGGGCCGACTTGGTTTAAGCGTGTTTTTATTAATTTCTTGTATACATGTTATATACAGTAACAACATTAAGAACGTTAACAAGCAGACTGCTTATGGACACGTTCCAAAACTAATAATCAATACCATTCTGATAACAAGACATGGCGAACAAGTGATAACTTGAACCCTTTTCTTTCAAAATATTTCATAATATTTTATACAAATAAAGAGAGAGAGAGAGAGAGAGAGAGAGAGAGAGAGAGAGAGAGAGAGAGAGAGAGAGAGAGAGAGAGAGAGAGAGAGAATGCTTTGCTACATCTATTGCTGTCACTGTTAATATAATATCAGCCGAAGCGATCAGTTGACATAACGTAATCTTGTACAGCAGAAAATATTTTCGTATTCAAAGATATAGTTAAGTCAGTATTGCCAAACAAAAGTGTTTTGCAATCCAGAGCGTACGTTGGTAGACTATTGAATAAAATGGTTCTATGTTCTTTAAATTTTGGACAATGTAACAAAAAGTGTTCAGCGTCTTCCGGGCATACTCCACACGTGCATTCTAAATTATCAGAGAGGTGTCGGTTAACAAGGTCTTGTTGCAAATCGCTCATATTTAATCTCAACCTGCTGTGAAATACCTGTGCCTTACGGTTGCCTAAATAATAATACTGTGGAACAACAACATCTCCATTCATCAAAAATCTTTTAAATTCACCAATTGACTGCGTTTGTCGTATATTTTCTGGAAGATTATTCCACAAAGCTGTCGTTGAAGGAAAAAATGAAGATTTACATAACTCACTTCTGCATAATGGAACCTTACGTTCAAGAGGGCGTCGTCTGTGGTAAGGATTTACATCGGAAACCAAGACAGGCAGTTTGGAATATAAATATGCTGGGGTTAAACGATTTACAATTTTATAATACAGCAAGAGTTTATGACGACGTCGCCTTTCTTTCAGGGACACAAAACCCGATTCATTATATAATTTTTGGTGGCTTGTACCACGAACTGCACCTACAATAATTCGGATTGCATCGAGATGCAAGGTCTCCAACTCGTCTGACAAACACTTCGTACAGTTATCCCAAATAACGTCCGCGTAATCAAACAATGGTAATATAAAGGATTTGTATATAACTTCGAGCGATTTTCTGTTTAGACGATACTTGAATAAACCAAAACACGCAATTGACTTTCTACACTTAGCAATGAGACTTTTTATGTGGGAATTCCATTTACAATTACCTTGTAGGATGACGCCAAGGTGCTTGTGATTTTCAACATCAATCAAAAGTGCATCTTCAAAATACAATGGTGGAAGTAACACATTTTTTTGCCTACAAATGTCCAGAGGGCCGACTTCTTACCCACTGGGCCATTGCGCCCGTTTTTACGAGAAGGACTGTGTGTGTGTGTGTGTGTCATGTGTGTGAACCCGTTGTAAGACATGCGATCTTTGCAGAATATTCAGCAGCATACAAAATCGCTGCAGTTGGCGATAGAAATAGTTACTGACATTAGTGATAAATATAAATCTGGTGTAATTTACGTGAGTTTATAAATGCGTATATATAGAGGAAATTGTGAAGGTGATTTAAAAAAAATCAATGTTGTAAGTTGCATTATCAAGGTTTGCTTTTGCAGGCTGAAACAAAAAGCTCGACAACAACAACAAACTTAATGTTGTTCTTACCTATTGGTATTCATAGAAGCAACGATTATAGCAACGACAATGACGATGACAACAATAAAACTATTAACGACACATGTTACACAGAATGTCAGCATGACTCATAATGCTTGTGAGTAGGTAACAGAAAGCAAAGCGTACCTCTACTGCACACGTGCAACACACACAAATCAACTACATAGCTTTCATTAATCAAAGATGTCAAATGAAGCGGACGGCCGCAGATTCCAACCGTTATATATACTGGTATAGTGCCATACCCTTGACTATCTTCGCCTTCACTCGTGGCCAAAGTCAGCACTCTCCGCACCTTCTGAAAACACACAACTTTTTGGTGTGTCCGTGAACAAGTGAAAGAAAAAAAAAACACTGACAAAAACTCAAAGAAAGGCCGTTGGACTTTGTGGCGTATTCCATAGAACGCCGAGTTTTCAAAAAGAATTCGTGATTTTAGAAGAAAGAAAATGGCAGCCATGAAGTACTGTTTCGTCATTCTTTGTGTCGTCTTAAGTTTAAGTGACATCACTAACGGCCAAGCGGACTGGCGTCAGTGGTTGACACAACAACGACAACAGCAAGAACAGCAAGAACAGCAAGAAGTGGAACAACCAGCGGAACAACCCCAGGAACAACCAGAATCGGTCAGTACATGCAATTATGAAAGGCTTTCAGGTGGTTTGTTTGTTAGTTTGCTTGTTTATTTGTTTGTTTGTTAGTTTGCTTGTTTGTTTGTTTTGTTTGTTTGTTATTGTTTAAGTGGTTTTGCTTGGGTGGTTTTGAGTTGGCTAGTTAGTTGGTCTGTTCATATTGTGTGTGTTTAATTGCGCAAAGCTCTGTTCACCTTGAGGTGCCCTTAATCATACAATTAGAAAAAAAAAGTTGTTGCGACAAATGTTACACCCCAATTAAAGCATTAATTCTCGTGTCATTTCATTCAATCTAAATGGCGGGGTAAAATACGGTCATACACGTAAAATTCCACTCGTGCAAAAAACACGAGTGTACGTGGGAGTTTCAGCCCACGAACGCAGAAGAAGAAGAAGACTATGTCATTTAAGGCCGTCTACTGGACTATTTGACACACCTCTTGCATCAAACATTTCTTTAACAGAGATCACGTGACCGCCGCTCAAATTAGGGTACCCCCAAAATCGACGTGACCAATTAAAAATCGACGAAAAATCATAATAGGCAAAACTTGGCAACTTTTACCTACGAGGAGAAATTCAAATCAATGTTCTATCGAGATCATGATGTTTTGTTTAGCTAGCTTGCGTATTTCGTGTGCTTTGCCATTCCTACTGATGCAGGTGTCTATCGTATGAGCGGTCAAAAACGGGAGGACTAAATTTCGTGTAACATGCTCTAACATTTAATAAGGTTCCTTAGCCATAGACGGGAACTGAGGTTTCGTGTATATAGGACAGCACTACACCAGATTTTAAAGACACCTGATTAGATACCGTGATGATTAACTTTGTGACAGGCGGCCAGCAAACTGGAACAGCTGCTACGGGAAGAGCAGGAGGCGGAGCTGAGGGCGGAGAGACAGCAGGCCACGAGGGAGGAGCTGGAGGACCTCATGGGCACCTACGAGCTGGAAGGTAGACTGGCTGTCTTGACCGCCTCATGTGTCGTGTTTATACCATTTGTGACCCTCCACCACGAAATCAGTCGCATGTCATCTCGCGCGGTTCTGCGCTAGGCTTAATATAAGTCCGGGGAGTGTCTTGTAACAGTGTGAGGGTCACCTTAGTCACATGCTTATAACTCAAACAGTTCTCGCTCTTTTCTAAAACGGTTTCCACCACTGGATAGAGCATAAAAAACTCTCTAGGAAAGTGTAAAAATATGAAAATCATGCAAAGGTGACATGCGACTCATTCCGTGGTGGAGGGTCACATTTTATGTGTGCATGTCAGTATTACCAACAACAAGTCGCGTAAGGCGAAAATACAATATTTAGTCAAGTAGCTGTCGAACTCACAGAATGAAACTGAACGCAACGCAACGCAGCAAGACCGTATACTCGTAGCATCGTCACTCCACCGCCCGTGGCAAAGGCAGTGCACGTGGAATTGACAAGAAGAGCGGGGTATTCGTTGCGCTGAGAAGGATAGCACGCTTTTCTGTACCTCTCTTCGTTTTAACTTTCTGAGCGTGTTTTTAATCCAAACATATCATATCTATATATTTTTGGAATCAGGAACCGACAAGGAATAAGATGAAAGTGTTTTTAAATAGATTTAGAAAAAAAAAATTTGATAATAATTTTTATATATTTAATTTTCTGAGCTTGTTTTTAATCCGAATATAACATATTTATATGTTTTTGGAATCAGCAAATGATGGAGAATAAGATAAACGTAAATTTGGATCGTTTTATAAATTTTTATTTTTTTTTACAATTTTCAGATTTTTAATGACCAAAGTCATTAATTAATTTTTAAGCCACCAAGCTGAAATGCAATACCGAACCCCGGGCTTCGTCGAAGAGTACTTGACCAAAATTGCAACCAATTTGGTTGAAAAATGAGGGCGTGACAGTGCCGCCTCAACTTTCACGAAAAGCCGGATATGACGTCATCAAAGACATTTATCAAAAAAATGAAAAAAACGTTCGGGGATTTCATACCCAGGAACTCTCATGTCAAATTTCATAAAGATCGGTCCA